>NC_068989.1:48721889-48724689 GCF_001194135.2 Octopus bimaculoides | reverse complement strand
TGTGCGGGTGGCACATAAAAGACACCATTTCGAGCGTGGCCGTTTTCGTGCGGGTGACACGTAAAAGCACCCACTACACTCTCTGAGTGGTTGGCGTTAGGAAGGGCATCCAGCTGTAGAAACTCTGCCAAATTAGATTGGAGCCTGGTGTTGCCATCCGGTTTCACCAGTCCTCAGTCAAATCGTCCAACCCATGCTAGCATGGAAAGCGGACGTTAAACGATGATGATGATGATGATGATGATGATATATATATATATATAGTGCCTTGTAGGCAAACTGAATTAAAAATAAAAGTTTAGTACATATACAATAGGTGCAGGCATAGCTGTTTCTAAAAAACTTGCTTCCCAACCACATGGTTCCAGTTTCAGTCTCTCAGCATGGCACTTTGGGCAAGTGTCTTCTGCTATAGCCTCAGGGCTACCAAAACCTTGGGAGTGGATTTGATAGACAGAAACTGAAAGAAGCCCATCATGTGTGTGTGTGTGTGTCTGTGCTTTCCCCCCACCATTACTTGACAACCAGTACTGGTCTGTTTATGTGTCTGTAATGTAACAGTTCAGCAAAAAGAGACCGATAGAATAAGTACCAGGCTTTAAAAAAAAGATAGAATAAGTCCTGGGGTTGATTTACTTCAACTAAAACTCTTCAAGGTGGTGCCCCAGCATGGCCACAGTCAAATGGCTGAAACAAGTAAAAGAATTAAGATAAGCATGAATTATACCAAAACACAGTTGTATTTCTGAGAACCTGTTGCATTTATAGAGAAGCAAACTGTCAGTTAGAAGATAAATACTGAGTGCAGACAGTATTTGAGGACACATGCATTTCTAGTCATTATTTTATTTGACTAATTTTTATTGAACTTCTATTTCAGAAAATAACAATGACAATCCCTATACTTACTAATGAAATGAAAAGGCATGCTGAGATTTTGGCTTTGAAGGCTAAGCATGGTGATTTAGAAATTTCTCGTTTCCTGAAAGTTGCAAGATCTTTTGTCCACAAAATTCAGTGTGAGTTAGAGAAAGAAGATGGAAGCATATTACCTGTACCAAAACATTAAAAAACATTCCAAATGTTCAGGAAGTTAAGCAAAACATTGAAGACAATACAGGAAAATCAATGAGGTCAATTGCAAAAAAATTTCATGTGCTGGACAAAACAATCAGAAATGTTGTGCATGAAGACATCAAATACAAATCTTACGTGATGAGGTGAGGTCAAAATAAGAGGAAATTGTTTGAATCAGATCCAGAAGACTTTTGAACAAACTTAAAATTCCATCAGAAGATGGTGTGATTTGGTTTTTCTCAGATGGGAAACTTTGACCAGAACCAGAAAACTAACAGAAGAAATGACAGATGGCTATGTACAGACCCTTCTAATGTTCCAAGAGTAATGCACACGAAATTTCCTGCAAATGTCATGGTTTTGGGTGTTGTCAGCAATGAAGGACATGTGATGCCTCCTCACTTTTTTTCACAAAGCCTTAGGATGAATGCTGCTGCGTAAATTGATAGAGTTGTTAAGCCTTGGATCAACAGTGTATGCAATGGAAGGCCTTATGTCTTTCAACAAGATTCTGCACCATCACACAAGGCTCAAATGATACAAGAATGGATGGCCGACAATTTGCATGATCACACCACCCCCAACATTTGGCCTCCTAATTCTCCAGATCTCAATCCACTGGCCTACTATGTATGGAGCATCATTGAGAAAAATGTTAACAAACACCCCCATAGCATCAAAGATTCTTTGAAAACCACCATAGTTCAAGTCATGTCTGATATGAACAAGGATCACATAATCTAAGCTTGTAAACAATTTCAACCCCATGTTATTGATGCTTATGGTGGGTTTATTGAATGAAATTATTAAAATGATAATTTAGCTTTATTGTTTATGTTATTTTTATAAAAATACAGTTTTTTTTTCTCTTATTATATAAGCGCTTTTTTTAAACCCTAAAATCTCTCCTCAAATTCTGTCTACACCCTGTATATAAATAAGAGGAAGTGGAACTGACAAAGATTTTATAGCCCATCAAAGCCATGAGGTACAAAAACTTGTTGGAACTACACAGAATCCACATTTTGTTTCATTATCATTATCATAATCATTCTTTTAACATCCACTTTTCCATACTTGTATGGCTCAGATGAAATTTCTTGAGGCAGATTTTCTACAGCTGGGTGCTCTTCTTGTCACCAATTTCACTTGTTTTCAAGAAAGTAATATTTTCCAGTGGCCCAACATGTTTTTTTCGCTGAGCACTGGAAACAAGAAATATACTTGCATGACTGATGTTTGTTTATCAAGACAACACACACACACATACACACATATACACAAAGATATATACATATATGCAAGCGTGTCTGTGTGATAAGAAACTTGCTTCCTAACCACATAGTTCTGGGTTCAGTCCCACTGTGTGGCACCTTGGACAAGTGTTTTCTACTATAGCCTCGGGCCAACCAAAGCCTTGTGAGTGAATTTGGAAGACGGAGACTGAAAGAAGCCCATTAATAAATATATATATATATGTGTGTGTGTGTGTATACGTATACATTCTACATGTGCCTTCTTTGTCTCTGTGTTTGTCCCACCATCACTGCTTGACAACTGGTGTTGGTGTGTTTACATCCCTGTAACTTGGCAGTTCAGCAAAAGAGACTGATAGAGTAAGTACTAGGCCTTAAAAATATGCCTTGAGGTCAATTTGTTTGACTAAACCCTTCAAGACAGTGCTCCAGAATAAAAATATATATATATATATATATATAAATAT
>NC_068989.1:48717944-48721765 GCF_001194135.2 Octopus bimaculoides | reverse complement strand
ATATATATATATATGTGTGTGTGTGTGTGTGTGTGTGTATATATAATAAATGAGAGAAAGAGAAAATGGAATTCATAAGATTCTTTATTATAAAGAATCTCATGATTTCCATTTTCTCTTTCTTTTACTTGTTATATACTCTATGGATATGGAGGAATTCCTGAAGTAAATCCAGTGGCATTTATATCCATGCGGTTGGTGATATCAGGTAACCATAGACAGTGAACATGCTTTAACTGGCATACCAACAGGTGAATACCCAAACCTAAAATAATTATGTGTGTGTGTATATATATATATGAATGTATATGTATCACACCACGTGTATTACACGCGCTACTAATAGTTTCGTGTACATGACAAGTACATCCATCAGAGCGCCTGATGAATGTACTTGTCATGTACACGAAACTATTAGTAGCACATGTAATACATGTGGATTGATACGCATACATTAATATTGGACTCTCATAAGATGGAGTACTCTTCTTGACCTTTTTACACACATACACACACACACATTAACTTATATCATTTTGTTTGATTTCTGCTTTATGCATCCAGGTGTAGGAAGTTAGTAAGCTTCAAGAAGTCCATAGGAGGTATACAAAACAACTTTCAGGAACAATAGTAGTTTATTGACAAAATCAAACTAAATTCGATGACTGGCACCCATGCCAACGTCGTCTCCTTCATTGGACACTAAACTCGGCTTGCGAATTCCTGTTGAGGCAAGCGAAAGTGAAATCGTGATGGCACCTGTGCCCAGCGTCGCCTTCCTGGGAAGTGTAAAGACATTCGAGCAAGATCGTTGCCAGTGCCACTGAACTGGCTTCTGTGTAGGTGGCACATAAAATACACCATTTTGAACGTGGCCATTGCCACTACCACCTGACTGGTGTGTGTGTGTTGTCCTTACATTACAGAAAATAAATAGTATTTTATAACCCATAGCCAAAAAATTAGCTTCACTTCTCTGTTGGTTGTTATCCATGTTAATTCTATGTTTAAGAGAAAGTGAAGGGGCATGGCTTGGTGGTTAGGGTATTCAGCTTACAATCTTAAGGTCCTGAGTTTCATTTCTGGCAGCATGTTGTATCCTTCATCAAGATGCTTTATTTCCTGTTCCAGTTCATTTGTCTGGCAAAAATGAGTAGTACTGTATTTTGAAGGGCCGGCCATGTCGTATTCTGTGTCATGCTGAATCTCGCTGTAAACTACATAAAAGTTACACGTGTCTACAGAGTGCTTGCCCATTTGAATGTGAATTTCATGAGCAGGCTTGAACCCTCTTCTTTGAAACTGACAGAGTGCTAATATGTGTCAGAGAGAGAGAGAGAGAGAACGATAAAGAAATAAGAGCATTAAATGACTAAAGGACTAAAAAGGTTCAATAAGAAGCAGGAAAAAAAAATACAAAATCAGTTTGTCTTTTATATATATTACAATATTTAAAATGGATAGTATTGTAACTTGGACATTTTATATGAGAGACAGTCTTTGTATAACTAAAATCCAAGCAGTCTCTTCTTTGCAATAATAACTTTCATCATTGATTTCCCTTGATGTTGGTTGTCTGAAAGATTGTTACTAGTGTAAATTTGGAATTATGAGTTGTAAAATTTATGTATATTAATATGTGTGTGTGTGTGTGTGTGTGTGTGTGTGTTGCCTTGTCTTGATATCACGTGATAGTTGTAAGTGAGTGTCACAGTCGTACAAGCAGTCATTCATTTCCAGTATTCTACAAGAACATGTCTGGTCATGGAGAAATATTACCTTACTTGTACGTGTAAAACATTGAGGGTCAGAAACAGGAAGGGCTATTAGTTATAAAAAAAAGGGGGCCTCAGATAAACACTGTTTGATCCGTGCAAGCATGGAAAATTGGATGTTAAATGATGATGAGATATATATATATATATATATATATATATATATATGGGAGAATATACAAAAAATAACAACAGACGAGGACAGGTGGTGTAAATAACAAAAGTATATATTAGTATGACGCTCGGGAATACGGAAAGTCTTTGACGTTTCGAGCTACGCTCTTCAACAGAAAGAATACGGAGACAAGGAGAAAAACACGGAGAAAAAAAATATATATATATTTTTATCATCGTCATCGTTTAACGTCTGTCTTCCATGCATGCATGGGTCGGACGGTTGACAGGAACCAGCCAGGTAGAAGACTATCCCAGTCTACTATGTCTGTTTTGGCAGGGTTTTTACAGCCGGATGCCCTTCCTAACACCAACCACTCTACAGAATGGACTCAGTGCTATTTACATGGCACTTCACAGGCAAGGTTACTTTTGGTATGATTTTTACAGCTGTATGCCCTTCCAAATGCCAGCCACTTTACAGTATGGACTGGATGCTGGATGCTTGGATCCCTATCTCCAACTACTTTGCAGCGTAGACTGGGTGCAATTCTTTTCATGTCATCAGCACCAGAGATATTGTTTGTCAGGGACCCTCTATCGTGTGTCAGTTTGTTCATATACATACATGTGTGAGTAAAAACTATCAAAAGACTTGCAAGTGGATAATCTTTACTCACTTTTATTCTTTTATTCTTTTACTTGTTTCAGTCATTTGACTGCAGCCATGCTGGGTCACCGCCTTTAGTTGAACAAATTGACCCCAGGACTTATTCTTTGTAAGCCTACTACTTATTCTATCGGTCTCTTTTTGCTGAACCATTAAGTTACGAGGAGGTAAACACACCAGCATCGGTTGTCAAGCGAAGTTGGGGGAACAAACACAGACACACAAACATATACACACACATACATATATACAACAGGCTTCTTTCAGTTTCCGTCTACCAAATCCACTCACAAGGCTTTGGTCGGCTCGAGGCTATAGTAGAAGGCACTTGCCCAAGGTGCCACGCAGTGGGACTGAACCCGGGAACCATGTGGTTGGTAAGCAAGCTACTTACCACACAGCCACTCCTGCACCTATCGTAGCTGGAAACTAAAAGAAGTTTGTCGAATATACATGTGTGCATGTGTATGTGTTTACATTTTCTCTTCTGAAGATTGAAAGCTACAAGCAATGTTATTTCTCCATATTTCTCCTCTACAATCTCAACCTATTAAACCCTACATGAACACACCTATTTCTTTTTAGACCCTTTCTTTCCTGTACCCTCTTAGACCCCACACTTAAGCACCTCACACATTTCTTCCTCCTTACAACTCTGAACCACTGCAATTCCAGTACAACCCATGTTTTTTTTTTCTTTTTTTCATTTTTTAAAAATATTTTTTGTCCTTCATCCATTAGCTTACAGAGGTCTTTATGGGGCTGTGAAGGTCAAGGGCACAGTACTGGTCGTCTGACTCAACCATCAAAGAAAACGATTCAAATTTGCCTTCAGCTGCTTAATTCTGCTTGCAGCAATTTTCCTAACAGCAAGTTTCATTCTTGGATAAATGTTTTACCATTAGCAATATAACTCCAGCTGTAAAAGCTATTACTTCAGCAATATATAAATTCTTTAAATCTATCCTCTACATGTCATTATGAGGATTGTTTTTTAACTACACACACACACAAACACACACATGTATGTGTTTATGCTTCTGTTCTTATACAGGTTTCAGCCATTGGGTTATGCTCATGCAGGAGGTTTGCTTTCTAGTGAATATGCAGTTGCATTGACCCCCCCCCCTACTTATTTCTATGAACATTAAAAGAGTAGACAAAATAAGTGGGGTTTAAATTCAAAATATAGCTAGGTACTTTGGTTGACAAATACACACATACACATGCACATACGTATATATATATATAAATATATATAT
>NC_068989.1:48702717-48717768 GCF_001194135.2 Octopus bimaculoides | reverse complement strand
TATATATATATATATATATATATATATATATATATACACACACACACACACACACACACACACACACACAACAGGCTTCTTTCAGTTTCTGTCTACCAAATCCACTCACAAGTCTTTGGTCAGCCCAAGGCTATAGTAGAAAACACCTTCCCAAGGTTCCACACAGTGAGACTGAACCCCAAACCATACGGTTAGGAAGCAAGCTTCTTACACACAGCTGTGCATATATATATATATATATATATATATATATATATATATACACACATATATACATACATATCTGTTGCTTATTTATATGTAATATGTATATACATAGGTAGATGTAGATAGACATGTAGATATAGCAATAGTTTGCACATGCAATAAATAACAATATATTTTTGAGAAATGAAAATTACTGGATGCTGTGATTTCAAAAGAAGTTTTGTGAGGTTTTTTGTTTGTTTAATTCCTATTTTACTTACATGCTTTGTAGTCCTTTGATATGTGTGTATGGAGTTGAGTGGTGGTGGGTACAATTGCTACCATTTACAGGAATTCTGGAGCATTTATATAACAATAATGAATTAATTTGCATTCCTGCAGAAGGAAATAATATTGGAATATAATCAAAGAATGCATCAGACACACCTCCGCCTTCATATATTTTTATTGCCCTCTTTTTCACTCTAACTCATAAAGGATTAGTTTAATTCTTAATTTTACTAAACATCCCTGATAGATACAGATATACATGCGTGTATGTATAACATGCAAATATACTCACACACATACACACAACCATCCAGATCTAAGCTGTTTCCTTTGATATTGATTAATATATAGATATTAACTTAAATTTGAAAATGTCAGCAATTTAATTTGATTTTTCTTTTGTTTACATTAGAGAGAAAATTGCTTGACTCTTTCATAAATGTATTTAATGTGAATTTGGCATACATCACTTTTCTGTTTGATGGTAGAACCATGAGTATGTGACAGAGTCCTTAATTTAGAATATTTTCAGTACCAGAATCCTATCCTTTCTCTAACTCCTTTTCATGTTTTCAGAGACAATAATTGCTTTCTCTATAAATATGTACAGGTGTGGCTGTGTGATAAGAAACTTGCTTCTCAACCACATGGTTCTGGGTTCAGTCCCACTGTGTGGCACCTTGGGCAAGTGTCTTCTACTCTAGCCATGGGCCAGCCAAAGCCTTGTGAGTGGATTTTGTGGACGGAAATTAAAAGAAGCTTGTCGTGTGTGTATATATATATATATAGAGGCGCAGGTGTGGCTGTGTAGTAAGAAGCTTTCTTCTCAACCACATAGTTCTGGGTTCATTCCCACTATGCAGCACCTTGGGCCAAGTGTCTTCTACTATAGCTTTGGGCCAGCCAATGCCTTGTGAGTGGATTTGGTAGTGGATTTGGAAACTGAAAGAAACCCATCATATATATATGTGTGTGTGTATATATGCATGTATTTATGTTTGTGTGTGTGTGTATGTATATATATGCATGTATTTATATGTCTGTATTTGTGTGTGGCTTTGTGTCTGTTTTTGTCCCCCTCCCCCATCATCACTTGATAACCAGTGTTGGTGTGTTTACCTTCCTGTAACTTAGCAGCTCAGCAAAAAGACCGGTAGAATAAGTACTAGGACTTAAAAGTAAGTTCTGGGATCAAGTTGTTCACCAAAAACACTTCAAGGCAGTGCTTCAGCATGGCCGCAGTTGAAACAAATAAAAGAAAGAAAATAATAAATGAAATATTTTGTTCATTATTATTATTTTTATTTACTTATGTCATTTCATTTGTTTTCCAACCAGCATGGCTTAGTCTAGTTGTTTCGTCAGTTCTTCATTATTTAGGTATTGATATATCGAGAGCGAGTGTTCTGACATGGGAATTTATATTTGCAAGAAGTGCAATTTGTCCATAGTGGGGTATGTCTTATATATTTTGGAGTAGTTTTTCAATGGGGAGAACCATTTGTTCTTCTCCAATAAAGACCTCTTCCCTAGTCATTAAATGTTTTTCCGTCGTATATGTGTGTGTGTGTGTTTGTGCGTCTGTGTTTGTCCCCTCAACATCGCTTGACAACCAATGCTGGTGGTTTACGTCCCCGTAACTTAGTGGTTTTATCAAAAGAGACCGATAGAATAAGTACTAGGCTTCCAAAGAATAAGTCCTGGGATCGATTTGCTCGACTAAAGGCAGTGCTCCAGCATGGCCACAGTCAAATGACTGAAACAAGTAAAAGAGTAAAGAATAATACAACATAGCTCACACTTTGAATTTTATCTACAGTACCCCAGTACCTGTTGTAAAATGGTTAGGATTGGGAAGAGCATCCAGCCATAGAAACTATGCCAAAACTGAGACAGCTAGTCATGATATTCTGACCATGGAAATTTTTCTCCAGTAAGAACTTTCACAGTTCCATTTGAATTGCTAAACTCATGCCAAGACGGACGACGACGGTTCATAACCTCAAGTTCTAATATAATTATCTTCAGCTGAGATAATTTGACAATTTACCCAATTTCTAGCACATGGTCAAATGTCTCTTTTATGATACAATATTCCCAAAATATTGAAGTGTAAGGAAAGAGATATTACCAGAAAAGTAATAGGTGTTTCTCCTTTCAAACTTGTGAAATATACTAAACATTTAGATTCTCTTCTATATTGAGATTCATTAAAATCTATGCTTAATTTCTTGTAACAATGTAACTAAAGTTACAAATTGCAATTTTCGCTGTAGTCATTTAATTTTTCCTGCTAATATTTTCCATTGTTTAAAAATAACAACAACAAAAATAGATGAATTATATTACTTAACTCATTCCATGATATTTCATTTCTTTCTTTTTCTAATTTATTTTGTTTTCAATCTCCCAATTGTTGGTTTCAGAAAATTCAAAATATTGAGAATTTGTTTATTTATTTATTTGCAAATTAAATTTATAGTAATTGATGAGGAAACTTAAACTAATATTTTATTTATTGTGATTTTATTTAAAATTATGGTTTTGTTATTTTATTTCCTGTTTCAATATTTTGCAATTTTTCTTGAAAATATTCTTACCATGCAATTTTTTGATGTAACATCTAATAAAAACCTGTTAACTCCAATCATTTTTATTTTTAATTTAATTTCTCCAGGTTTTTAATTAAAAATTTGTAGTTTTGATGGATCAGCATTAAAAAGTTTTTCAATATTTTCACAAAAAATTCCAGTAAAAACTTTGATTAGCAGCTGATGTTATTTTTTATTCCTTTATTTTCTGTCAGCGTATGAGAGATTTTGACATTAAAATAGCAAATTTGAACAGAAAATAAAACCATTCTTTAGCAAAACAGCATTATCCTCAGCTGACTAAAAAAAAGTGAAGGAAATTAAATTAATGGATATATATATATAAACATTAGCAAGAGAAATAAATAATCAATTTTTGCTCTTCCTAAGTATTTAAAGGCTTATACCCCTCTAGGGGTTGGTTAGTGTGCTAAATACCTAGCCTTTTTAATTAACAGTGATTGTTAGGCAAGCAAAGCTGACAGCTTATCACTCACAATCTATCTCTACTGAAGTTAAACCCAGTCTTGAGCACTAATGGAATACCAGTTTTACAGTATTGTTATGGCTGAACCTTCTATCATTTAAACCAGTTATATCTGGCCTAAATATTCTATGTTTTATGTTCAAACCAGCTAGATCTGGCTTTCTACACCTACCCTATAATGTCATTCTAAATTAAACAATCACATCATTGAAATATCAAAGTTACAAGATAATGCATGATTAACTCAATGTAAATCAATCTAAATCAACAAGCATTACATTTGATAGGTTAATCTGGATGCTAAAGGGTTATAGTAAACTTTCTAACCTTTTGGCATCCATAAATAGCGTTGTCTTAAGGCAGGAGCACTGTAGATAGTTGCTTGGACACTTAATAGGTTTAGAAGCCAAATGATAATCTATGTATGCTGTAGTTTTGTATGTCAGGGCATTAAAAGTACATTGCTTTGCACCAGGGACATATGATGCCTTTATGATGGCCTGATCTGTTGGTCGTTAACTGTCTAGTTTGTGAATACAGTGCAATGCAAGAGAAAGAATATGAACTCACAAACCTCTGGTTGATAGTTTGACACCTTACTAACACAGCTATATCTTGTTTTTTAATCTATAATTGAAAGATCTTCATTTCATAATTTGTTATACTCATAATTTTTCATATAATTTCATTTATTCTGTTAAAAAAATAACTTAAGCATCTTTATGAAATAGGTAAATATCAAAACTTAAAAAACAGCAAGAGTAACACCATTATTGAAGATAATGATGTATGATGTTGATACTGAGATCCAGTTACTAAAGAATGAAGTATTGTATATTAAAGTACAACATTCTCTCTTGGCATTAAATTCTGCACCTAAGCAAGAGAAAAACATGTGACAGCATGTTATTGAAGTTAGCTATGGAACTTGTTTGACCATTAACATCTGATGATGCAACTAACTATGTTGTAAGTGTAAATGGCTTAATGAAATGGCTTGGAGGCAGAATTTGTTCAAGTAGAGCTTCCCAATCTAAACATTGGACAAAAATTTAATCAATGTAATCCTTGACAACATGAAATCCTGATTGAAAAGTATCATTCCAGTTGATGTTGTTGCTGTTGTGATTTACATTCACAAATAAAATCTTGCGTAAAATAAATAATCTATATTTTCATTCGTCATCATAATTATCATTCGTGTTTTGACAGCCTCTCATCACCATTGTTAATGGTGATTGGGCAGATCTGTAGAGTCACCTTTTATCAACTTAATCTATCATCGGTCAATTCCTTTGCTAACCTTAGATCTCTTAAATCAATCCTAACTACCTCGTTCTAGATTTCTGTTGCTCCACCTCTGCACTTGCTATCATTTATCACTGAATTATGGCATTTGTTTAGTTACATATCTACCATTCTGCCCCACCCCTCCCCATTCTACATCTCTTCACAGCCATACCAGTCTTTTCCTCTTTGATTCAACTTCTCAGGGCTTTAATTTGCATCTGCTTTCTTAGCCTTCCTCTAATTTTAATTTACATTGCTCAACCAGGAAATTACATCGTTTTCATCTCATTTTAACCTGTTTAATTACAACTTGTTCTGTCTCAGTTTTATATGATATCCAACTCTCACTGTGCAATCTGCACTAATTGTCTAGTTTCTTCCTGTTCAATGTAAATGAGTCTTTTACCCTCATATGGTTTCGTCATCTGTTTCATTGTCATACTTTTTTTGTTGACTTTCAGTTATTCGTTTCATTCAAATTCCCATCTTTTTGTTTTGTTTTGTTTTTTGTTTTTTTTCATATTTTTAATTTTACGTCTAATAGTTAACCAAACAAGATGCATTATTTAACAGGTTTGAAAATTGCCTCAGCATCTGTGCTTGTTTACATTTGTTTTTGTAAAGCTGAAGCAAGTTTCTAACTGTTAAATGATTAATTCTATTAGGCAAAGACTACTGCTATCAATAGAAAAAAACATTTAGTTGCTGTTATGTGATGGCTGCTAGCTTAGTGTTTGTTCAGACTATATCATTGAGGACTAGTTCATTTTAGGGAATAGGGATTTTTATATGATTCAACTAATTTTATATTGAAATAATTTTGGTGCAAAGTCAGCAATTTTAGGGTTGAAGATAAGTCGATTACGTCAACCCCAGAGTTCAACTGGTATTTGCTTTATTGACCCTGAAAGGATGAAAAGCAAAGTCGACTTTGGTGCAATTCAAACTCAGAATGTAAAGATGGATTAAATGCCAGAGTATTTTGCCCAGCATGCTAATGATTCTCGCTGCCTTAATAATAATGATAATTATTATTATTATTATTATTATTATGATAATAATGATACCCTAATGTCACTTTGATGGTTCATGCTGCTTCCTCACTCAATAATAATAATATTAGCTGATGCAATGAAACCACATTGCATCTCACTTCCCATTTTGATGGCCTGAAGGGGAACTACTCTTCCGCTCATAAAACGTTTGATCGTTTACTTCTGTACCATTATTAATTAATTCCTACAGGTTTGACTAGGATTATTACTGAATATTGTACCCATTTAATCATGAAGCGGCAAACTAAAGAGGTTGCCTCTATGTCTCACTCAACCTGTTAGAAACAGCGGCCAAATCTCTCTCAAATAACTAACTACCATCTTAGATAAGAACATACTGGATAATGTGAGTTCTGGATGTATGGTGCCTGTCTATTAGTCATGGCTGGGATACTGTGTGTGTGTGTGTTTGTGTTTGTGTAGGCATGGCTGTGGTGTTAAACAGTTTGCTTTACAACCACAAGATTTTGTATGACAACCTTGGGCAAGTGTCTTTTACTATAGCTTCAGGCCTTGTGAATGGATTTAGTGAATAAAAACTGAAAGAAGCCTGTTGTATGTGTGTTCTTGACTTTTCATAATACAACCGGATGGAGCCTGGTGTTGCCATCCGGTTTCACCAGTCCTCAGTCAAATCGTCCAACCCATGCTAGCATGGAAAGCGGACGTTAAACGATGATGATGATGATGATGATGATTAGTGTTACTGACACACTAGCAGTGTCATTCATTTCCAATCTTCCATGAAATCATGCTCAGCCATAGGGAAATATTACCTTGCTTGAAAGCATAATGGTTGGTGACAGGAAGGGCATCCAACTGTAGAAAATCTATCTCAACAAATTCCATCTGACCTATGCAAGCATGGAAGAATATATGCTAAAACAATGAATTTGAAGAAGATAGATATATATATATTTATCGATAAAGTACTGAAATTGTGATGATTTGGGGTCAATAACTGATGAGGAGTAAGTGTGTCCATTGTGTTTTTTTCCTGCTTAACATTCATTCCTTCATCTTTTGGAGCCACATTTTACTCTGCACATTTTATCTATACACATGCACCCACACACATGCATACACACACTCACACACACACACACACACACTCACATATATTATATATATAAACCCTGGGTCAACTCTCAAGTTGACTTGAAGCTAAACAACAACAATCATGGAGAGTTGATTTTATCATAATCGTATTGCTCAAGAGAATAATAACCTATGTTCAAAGTTTAGCTATTTATGGTAATTCTATTCACAAAATAGAAAGAAACCATCCGCATTTTGTTTTTGTAAATGTCTTGAGCAGTTACACTCACAGTTCCTTTTTTTTTCCATATATCTTTACATCTGCGGGTGACACGTAAAAGCACCCACTACACTCTCTGAGTGGTTGGCGTTAGGAAGGGCATCCAGCTGTAGAAACTCTGCCAAATCAGACTGGAGCCTGGTGTTGCCATCCGGTTTCACCAGTCCTCAGTCAAATCGTCCAACCCATGCTAGCATGGAAAGCGGACGTTAAACGATGATGATGATGATGATCTCTTCTTTTACTGTTCCTCTCATACAAATGCAGCTCCATGTTCCTCCATTAATTGGTGCATTTAAATACTTTGAAGCTTTGTTTTAGTCTTTTTTTTTTTTTACCTTCTCTTACTTGGTAACTAATAGTATAATTTTTGGCAATATGACAACCAAATTTCAAAAAATTTTTCTTGAAGATACATTTTCATACAAGTTCAGTTCTCTTTTCAAAGATTTCTATTCCTATTCATGTAATTCTAGAATTATGTACTTAACTGTTTATTTTACATGTATATTTGTATTTACTGACTATAATTTTAAATGTATTAAATACAGAATTTTATGCATAGATATATATATATATATATATATATAGATATATTTGTGTACGAACATATTAAAAAGAAATATTTGGTATTGTAAAGTGGCTAATACAAAAGAGTGTCACAAGTGTTTCTTTTTGGTTGTTCTTTTTGTCTTCCCATTCTGAGTTCAAAACCTGCTACAGTTGGTTTTATGTTTCAACCTTAATGAAATAAATCCTAATGATGTAGCAGTAGTTTTATTTTATTGACCAGTCAACTCAGTTTGTTATACCTCATCTCTATAAAATTTGGTTTAGAACCTAATCAAAGAAAAATCTTGTGTTGAAAACTTATAAAGCCAAACAAGCTAAGCACACATTGACAAGATTAAAAAGTTTGTTTTTAATAACAGAATTAATAAATATTGACAATTTAATTCATAAAACTCTAAATCGAAAAATTAATTATTTTATAAATGAAGTTGTCAGCATCCATCAATTATGTTATTAAAAACAAATTTTTAATCATTTCTTTATGTTCTTATTTATTTCGGCTGGTGTGTGTGTATATATATATATATATATATATATATATACACACACACACACACACACATATAACCAGGTTGTTGTCCATGAGTCAGAGTAAAAGCATACTCTTAGAGAAATATAGCAGTTATATTTTACATTGTCAAGTGATATGTTACCAGTTATGGCATTTAACTGGTCAGAATTTTGCTGATGTTATCAGGCCGACTATTGCACTTGCTAATATCAATGACTCTTCAAACAAACTGTCCAGAAGCACACAGCCTCTTTTATCATAGAGGTGTGTATAAATATATAATAGACCTAGTTGGCTCAGAGTTGGTAAAAAGAACCAAGATAAAATGTGAAAAGTTACATTGTCCAGAAGGGAAAGAAGATTGATGTCACCTATAGCTAAAGGTTATCAGGTGTGTGTGTGTGTGTGTGATTTTAGTTCAAATGGCAATAACCATGATACCAAAACAAATTTCCATTCCTGAGGGCAGCAATGAAATACTTCACTTTTAGTTATATATGGTGGTTAAAAGATGGAGGAATACTATACAAAGTCAACATCACAATAGCTTTACTTGGCAGAGGGGAAATTCATACAATCCGGGTGCTTTCCTGAACTCAGAAACTCAGATATTTTGTTGCTACTCTTAATGCATTATTTTAGCACTGTGCTCATCCCCATTTTGGAATTAGAGAATGACAGGCATATATACACACACACACACCTGATCCTCTTCAGCCATTGCTGACATTGTTCCATGGAAGGCAAATTTCTCTCCCCACTGAAAAATGTTATAATGTTGCACCACATTTTGTTCTTCTTTTTTCTTTTTTACCAACACTGAATCAACCAGGTCATACATATATACCTCCAGCATAAAAGAGGTTCTGTGCTTCCAACCAGCATGTATAAAGAGTCATCAGTATTACAGCCATAACCAGTAATATACTGCTAAACAATGTGTGTGTGTATTTATATATATATATATATATATATGCACACACACACACAGATTTGTTTCTTAAGCTTAGTTGTCAGTGAAGGGTTGTTAACATGTCACTTAAGCACCTCACGCTATTAGTAAAAGCATAAGCATTCCCATTTCACCTATCATAAACACTATATCTCTGTAAAACAATGATCTCTATAAAACAATGATAATAATCATCATATCATTTCTTTTCCAATGACACTACACAAGTTTTGCAAGAAAAGGTGTTAGTTCTCTAAAACGTAACTAATTATGGAAGATCTTTATTATTACTGTAAACTGCCTAGTTTAGACTAAAAAATTAGCATTTGAAATTCTTCAGTTCTATTTGTAATATTTGTTTAAATGTCTGCTAAGAATGAAATAGCTTTAAAATCTTGTCATTTTACCAACCAATGAAAAACAATGCTATAAAACTAATAAATGCTCCAAACTAATTAACACTACAAACTAACGAACACTTAATTTTTTTAATCTTTTGAACAATACAAAAACAATTTTTTTTAAATGATTTTGTAATGAAAGCCATCTTTCATCTACTGTTTTGGGGTTTTGTTCTTTTAAATTAGCTCATCTGTGTAATAAACACCTGTTGAATTGAGTACATAGATACAGTAGCAATTTTTAAAAGATACAGATAATATACATGAGAAAAATTAACAGCAAATTCTTCAGAGATAATATTATGGATCCAAAGATGAGATTTGGTGGTTTAATAGTTCTACTTTCCTTTAATGTTAAATGCATTTCCACAAGAGCAAAGTCTATTTTGAATCACCAAGACCTCTTCTCCACACCTACCTATTTATTATCCATTACCTTGACTTCGTTGCTGCAAAGTCTATTTTGAAACAGCGAGAGCTCTACTGTAGCCCTGCTGATTATCCATTACATCAATTTCACTCATAAAGAAGCCTTCTTATATAAGATATTAATCTTTAAAATTTTCTGAAACTGAATCAAGTATCACAAATCAATTTACTTAAAGAAAATCTCTCGGGAAATTGAAATATCTGAGAATTCTTTGTTCTCAGATATTTCAATTTTTCCCCTTCTCTCTCTTCCCTGTCTTTCTTTCACATATGCACACACACACATACACACACACACACACATACACATACACACATGATCTTCAGAGCAAAGCCCCTGATGAATTGTAAAGTTAAGAAGTTAAGGATCTTAAAAAGTGTAACTTTAACAAAGTGAATATAAAACCAACTCTCTCTCTCTCTCTCTCTCTGGTAGATTTGTATGTATATAACAAAAAAGAAAGAATGATTGTTGTAGTTACTTTAATATGTGTTTCATGTTAGTTTGAATTGTAAGGAGAAAGTAAATTTAAGATTAATGATGATACAGAAATGTTTAAACACCTAAAGCTAATGTAACATAGATGTCTATCTAATTTTTTCTTCATATATTATGCTAATGAATAGATTGGACAGTTGGCTTAAATACTTACATAAACTGATGCAATCAAACCTTGCCACAGGCAATATATTGTGTAATGAATTTTAAATGTGACACATTACATCAGTGAATTTATAGGAAAAATAGATACAGCTCTAACTTTCGTACTTGTGTATTAAGATTAAGAAAGTAAATAACTTGAAACATTACTTTTAAGTTAATTATTCCAAATAATCAAGTACTTAATGAAATCATCTCATGATATTAATACCGGTTAATACCTACTAAACTGAATTGATAATGGTGAGAAGATTATTTTGTTTCTTGTTTTTTTGTTTTTTTAAAATTACATGGGTTGGATGGTTCTTTAAATTCACCATTTTATATTTGCTGGAACAAAGCAGTTACTTGATATGTATTCATTTCTCTATTTGCTTTTCCATGCATGATGAATATAAAGTACCTTGTACAATGTGTTAAGTGTTTGGTATTGACAACGGTATCTGGCCATAGAAACCTACATAAAAGTGAAATATGGTTCTTCAAAGAACCTAAGTGAGCATGGCATCTTAATGTGTACTGACTCTGAGCATGGCAACCTGTCTAACCCATGCCTGTATATAGAGCATTACATAAAAATGACAATGGTGGTGGTAGCAGTAGTAGTTATGACTATTTTCTTAATCTAAGCTATAATGCTTTTAGCTATGAAGTTTGAAGAACAGAATTGTTCTAGATTAATTATGTGATGCAAAAGTTGTAATTTTTATTGGTTTCAGTCTTTACCGTAAATATTCTGTTGTGTGCTAGAGTAATGCACATAAATTGTCTTGCTTCTATTTCCTCAACTGGTAAAAAGTTTTTTTCCTCCTTAACTGAATGGTTTTCAAACACAAAGCACATTTAATTACTCTAACTAAAACCATATCATCAGTGTTAACTTGGATAAAGAAGGTGGGCTAATATCAAAACTAGTAGAACATAAGACAAAATACCTAGTAGTTTTTAGTTACATTCCTTTATATTCTGAGTTCATACCCTACTCAGATCCATGTTGCCATTTTTTTTTCATTTGAGACCAATAAAATAAATATTAGCATATATATAATTGACCATACTAGAAAGGTGGTACCCCAGCTTGGATATGGCCCAATAACTGTGTCATTATTAAAAATAATAAAAAAATTTCTGTGTTTGTTTTAACTTATTAGCATTTAAACTGACCATTATCTGGCTCAAATATTCTCCTGATTTTATGTTAAAACTGTCCAGATCTGACCCCTCTCACCTACCCTACAATGTCATTCTAAAAACATATAATCGCATCATTAAAATCTTGAAGTTATGAATGTGAATGAATAAGTTTTACATTTGACAGGGTAATCCAAATACCAAAGGATTAAATGAATAAATTGAAGTCACTAGCATATGAGCATTTAGACAAACAAACACTTAGTTCAAGAGTAACTCACAACTCCTGGGTCAAATACTTGAACTGTGTAGCTATACTTCTTTAGTTTAATTCCCAACTACCCAGTCATAAGTTCAACACCTTAACTATGTAGCTATATTTCCTAGTGTAGAAATTTCTAGTGCTTTCATATTTCAACCAGGGTAAGTCAAATAATGTTCTATTTGATTTGAGAACCAAATAGAATTTGGCTAATGTTGTATGGTTGTGGGATTTCCTTTCGTGGCTATGCTATGCAATTGACCAGCGTCCATTTTTATGTTTACATTTGTACCTGAAATGAATTGATTAGCTGCAAGCAAGCCAAATATTGCATTGTTCTCTGTGTGTATGGATGTGCACAGCGGTGGCGGTGGTGCTGCTGCTGCTGGTGTGAGAGAAAGAGGAGGTGAGAGCATTTGGGAAGAAGCTCCTATATTTTGTCATTTTCAAAATAGAAGTTCTTCAACAACCTTCTGCTCCCTCTTTCTTCTGCAATCCCCTTGCACAATTAATTTGCCCAATTGTGGAATGCCAACAAAGATTTTCTCTTCTCTAAATTTCCATTTTAAATAGGGCTTAATTAGGTGAAATGTTTGCATATGGACCACACTGCTGAAAGCCTGGTATATTGGTTTTGCTTCTGCCAGCATCCAACTCAGAATGCATCTTTCTGCTTTAAGTATTGCTTCTTCACACTGTCTACTACAATATTTGTTTGTTTGTTTTTTATTGCCATGAACATGGTTATGCAAGCTAGCTGTATTGGTTAGGGTTGTAAGGAATCGTGGTTAGGCTACACAAAATATTACACTGTATGCTTATAACTAACAGACATTGAATAAATCCTATCTTAAAGGCAACTGATTTTATTTGCTAATTAAGCTGAGGTAGATAAGTTGATGATAGAAAAATTACTGCATTTGAAAAATATGAAAAGCTACATACAACCATAGCCATCACTCACAAGCAAGTATGACCTAGTAACATGTACTATGCTTTTGCTAATTGTTTTTTATTCTTGTATAGTTGTGAGCAGACATAGACATACTCTGGGAATTTCGTCCCTCTGAACTGGCACAACATTGAAGATGTGGCTTCTAGAAGAGAAAACTGCACAAGCAGTCAGCTGGGACTCATTTTCATCTTCTCAAAGATGCAACACACCACCCAGTCCATGAATCAAACCTACGGCCTTCTGGTCATGAGCCTAATATCTAAGCCTGTAGGCCACATGCCTTCACTACAACCACATATATAAAATGTAAAAAAAAGAATTCAAGACACAACAATCAAACATCCATCAAATCACAGTGTATCTTCCTTAAACAAAAAAAAATTATTGGAGAATATGGTTCTAGGTGCACTATACCTGAAAAAATATGATAGTGATAAATGAAATACTTTTAGTCAGAGATTTAATCAATCAGATCTGCCAACTGGTCACAGGAAGCTTTTAGTGAAGCTTATTTGGTTGTCAACATTCAGACAAAACCCTGATCTCCTTTTCATCTAAATTTTTCCTACAGACACTGATCTTGCTATGTACACTTTGGTCATCAGTCACATAAATTTCCCCAATGAAGAAGGAGGGTCTATAGAAGTCATGTGCATTGTCACTCTCGATAAACCCTTTAGCATTTAAACTAGTCATATCCAGCCTAAATATTCTACCTGTTTTAGTTTCAAGTTCATGTCTCTCACACCAGATCATCTCCCTCTCATCAGATCATGTCTCTCACACCTACCGTATAATATCATTCCAAAAATATGCAATCACTCAATTGAAATCTTAAAGCTACAAGATAATGTGCAATTAATTTAAAGCGAAGTGAATGAATAAGTATAACATTTGATAGAGTAATATAAATGCTAAAGGATTGAAAGAATAAAAAAAAAAAAACTCTCTTTATATCAAGGCTGATGTTGTTACTGTTGTTTAGCCCCAGGTTAACCTAGTTTGAGAATACCTATCATCAAAGACATTCTAACCATGACCATCTAATATTATTTTTCAGGCAAAAATCCACATTTTCCAAAGCCTTCCTTCCCTTTTAATACCTCGGTGTTAGTCATTGATACAGAGATTAATATCGGGTTGTTATTACTAGACCTAGTAATGTGGGCACTGTTTAACCCTTTTGTTACCATATTTCTTTTTGTTTCAGTTAATTTTTAAAATAATGGAAAATTTTTAAAAATAACTTTGACATTATAAGGTTGTTTAGGAAGAGCATTCAGACATAGAAACTGTGCCAAAGCAGTCACTAAAGCATGATGCAGTCCTTTGACTCTTCAGATACTATCAAACCATCTAATCTATGCCAGCATGGACGATAACTGTTAAAAGATGATGCTGTCATTATTAAGCTGGTATAACATGGAATTTTGAAGGGCAGTTTTAAAATTTAAGGCACTTTAATACAGAATTTGTGTCCCAAAGCTTGTAGCAGTCACAGACACATTGATTTCAAAAGGAAAAATACTGACAAACATGAGTTGGATCATTGAGAAGTTCACTTCAGATAAACACCTCTTTTAGAGGAGAGAGATTTTCATCTTTTATTTCTTCAAGTGTCTGGACTATAAAATAAATACCAGCTATCATTTTTCAGCTCTGGTTAATTTGCAATGCTTCTTACCAAATTTCAGAAAGTGGAGCAGAAAGTATTAAAAGTATTGTGCTTACAAAGAAGACAAACCAATCAATATATAAAGTTTACAAATTGCTGCCTTACTATTAGTGAGGGCTTCACTAGTCAGCTATCTACTTTTAAGCATTTTGTATTCAACAATATCTTATCTTCAAACACATTTTCCTCTTTCCTCTATACATATTTACTTTCAACTATGATTATTATTATTATTATTATCATCATCCTTCCTATTTTCCTACAAGTTGAGTCAAAGTCTAGG
>NC_068989.1:48700180-48702418 GCF_001194135.2 Octopus bimaculoides | reverse complement strand
GTTCTATCAATATTATCAATAAAGAAGGACAGAAAGAGAAGAATAAGTGTCTCTTTCCCACTGATCACTTTCTATCTCTTAATAATTCCCTTCCCTCACGCATTTCTCCTTTACCCATGCCCACCACCACCTCAGCATAGATGTACAAATACTCCTTCAAATATATAAACACTCTCAAACATTCCTGTAAATACCAATACATGCACACACACACACACACACACACACACACACACACATATATATATATATATATATATGAACTCAGTGAAACACACTCACACATACAACAGCAATTACACACACTCATACACACATGTTCATACATGTAGCTCGAACAAGTATCCTAATCCTCTTTATTATGCGGATCTATCTTCTTTATATTAATATACACACATACACATCCTCATACTCTCACATATGTGTACACACAACCTCACAGATTCATGCACCCTCTAAATACACACATTCTTGCATAAATGTATATTAAAGGCCAAAGATATCTGCAAACACTAACTCACTTTTTTGACACAGACTCATATATATATATATATACACACACACACACACACACACACAAAGGGAGAAGGCCATATATATATGCAAATGCTTAAATGTATATTCATACGTGTACTGTTGTGTGTGTGCATATATAAAATTTGCATATAGACTAGTATGTGCATGTATATATGTATGTACATTCTTGTGCACAAGGGTTCATTTTACGTGCACTCCTGTAAATACTTTAGCTTATTCACGCGCACACTGGCTTTATGTATACATAGCATTGAGAAACAATGTTTACACAAATACTATAATAATGTACATACAAACATTAAATAATACCTCTACACATACTCTAATAATCACAAAAATACATGAACTCATGGTATGCAAACACACACACTGACACATATATGTGAATACATAATCAATCCATTCTAATGCTCATATATATATACAGTACAAGAACGCTTCACATGAAAAATGTTATAATAGTCAATAGCATAACCATCCATCCAATCAACCAAAATGTTCTCCTCCTCTCTTACCACTAATTCCATGCAGTCCAACATATCATACCCTTCCAGCTACATCAACCTTTCATCTGTTATATTATATAACATTTCTGACTCATTTGACTGGCGATCATCTATGAGAGGGGAGACTAATCTCATAAACCACTTTTTCCATTAACGTTAACAGCTTATTCAAAAGCTTAATGAAATATGTGTCTCTCTACAGCAATTAATCTGCTAAGGGCCAGCTTATCTCAGAAATAGCCCAAAGTTGTAAGCAGAAAGATTACCTAATTTAGTTCAGAGAGATAAACAGAAAGAGAGAAAATAGGAGAGGCATCAAGGAGGCTTAATATTATACATGTCATCATCAGAATCTATTTTTGTCTAAGAATTTTCATATTATTTTCTGAGCCTCTTGTAAAAATCAACACCTTAACGCTAGAATCTTTTGTTAATTTTTTTATTCTTTTTGGCATCAACTTAATTATTGTTGCTTTTGTCGCCATTTTATTATTATCATCAACATCACAAATATCATTTACCATCAGAGTGAAATTGTGCTACAAATTCAATCCAATTTAATCAGGAGGCAGAGCCCATGTCAGTGCTTGATAACACATCCAAAATATCTCTGGAATGTTAAAAGAAAACACACACACACATGCGCACACACACGCACGCACACACTCACACACACACACAAATAGGAGCAGAAAGCAATTAAATTCATGTCTAAGGAAGAAACAGAAGAGAATTCAATGTTTCGGGCTATGGCTCTTCATCAAGGAACAGGAAATAGAGTTGAGTGACGTTTTTTCAATATATTCAGAGTTCAGTCCTTTGCTGAGATACAAGAAACAATATAGAATAGCATGTTAGATAATGGCTGAGAGAATTGATAAAGTTAAATAATGTTTCTCGGTTGAAAAGATGATCCATTCAAAGAAATCGGTGAGAACTATATTTTTGCCTACTGTGTTAAATCTCAAAATTTAGCCCTGATTTCCATGCTTATGTAAATACATGCATGCACACATACATACACACATGAAGTATGTGTTCTTAGAGAGTGCATGCACACAAACACATGAAAACATGCATACACACACACACACATACATGGGTTCTCACCTGTACAACATTCAAATGTTGGACGGAATAAATTCTTTCATGTTCGTCTGCCTATATATATATATATATATATATATATATATAT
>NC_068989.1:48691781-48700103 GCF_001194135.2 Octopus bimaculoides | reverse complement strand
CTGCATCTCTCTCTCTCTCTCTCTCTCTCTCAAGGTGAGAAGTAGCTTCAAATAACAACTGACTCAAACTATTACAATTCATTCCAGCATAGAAAGCAAATTTAAAACAATGTTATATGCACACACACACACACACACACACACACACACACACACACACACACACATACATACTTAAATTCATACATAGTTGCAGCATTGTGTGCAGAATTTGAACCCCACATCTGCTTTAAAATATATATCTGTGCTAGCCACTAACACCAAAGTGACATCACAACGTTTTACCAGCAATGTTAGTAGGCTTCAATTAAATAACAGCAATTACATACATGTAACCTGTCAATTGAGTTCTCAGTCCAGACATGCAGTAAATAATCACCATTAATGCAATGTTCTTTGTGAATGTGCTACCTTTAAGATCATATGTTCATGCTCATTTGTGTGTGTATGTGTAATTTATATATTCATTTGCAAGATCTGAGAATAACATTGTAAAATACAAGTATCTACATTCACATTCAAATATACACAAGTGCGTATACTTATAATTTCAACACATACCTAGGAAAAGCCCTTTACACACATATTTATGCAGAGACACACATATATCATACATATATGTTCATGTTTGTGTATGTGTGTGTGTGTGTATATATATATATATATATATATATATATATATATATATATATATATATATATATATATATATATATATATAATGTATATATTTCAATGTGTGCGTGTGTGCTCACACACATATATATGACTGCATACAATATATGCTTATGGAAATTTAGATATAAAAATAATTTTATAAAATTCTAAGTTTTTACAGACACTTGTCTACAAAGACATGCATACACACACACACACACACACGTGTGTAATAAGTAAGATAAAAGTAATTGAATGAAGAAATAAACAGGCAAGCACAGCTATGCAATGGCACATTTGTGTCCTTAACATATCCATGAACAGATAGATATGGAAATAAAAGTACATGCATGTGCATGCGTGTACACACACACACACATGTGAAAATAGGTTTTTCCATACAGCTAAAAGTATAAAGAAAAGAAAAAAGTTGAAAATGAAATTTAAGAAAATTTACTTTATGAAAAAAATTATATACATTTACTTAACTGGTTTCACTTTTTTTTTTTTTTCTTTTTTTTTTTTTGCAATTTCAAAAGTAATAGAATATAGAGAGTTTTATCACAGATGTTTTGTATGGTAGTTTTTCTCTTGAAGATTTCCACACAACACATTACAGTCTCAAATTTTAGTTATAGAAAAAAGTAGTTCAACCCTCACCAAAATTCTAAACTCTAAAGCATTGTTTGGAAATTTTTTATGAAATCTTTGGACAAGCAAAAGAAAAAGTAAAACAGGATTTCCAAATTATGTGCTGAGGTCATCAAAAGATCAACCACCAGCTTGCTGTTCACAGAACTACTAATGAGGAATTTGACATCAGCATAACAATGCTTAAAATTTTTTTAACATAATGTCTTGTTAATAAATCTTCAAAAGAAGAACAACCACATTAAACATTTGTGATAAAACTTTCCATATTCCATTACTTATGAAAATCAAAACAATAAATTTTCTTAAATTGCATTTTCAACTCTTTTATATATATATATATATATATATATATGGTAAAGCTTTTATTTCAAATGTTATATTGAAAGATTAAACTCAAATGCAGTCTTCTGTGTTCAGAGTTAAATCATTTATTTTTCTTATAGTTATTATTTCTTTGTTAATATTTCTTATTTCCTTGTTAATCCTTTATATCTAATTTGCTGCCCTAATATTCCTAAATCTATTGTTTTGCAATCTTCTTGGCTTCATCTTCTGAATTAAATCCTGTTAGTGGTATATTAAGTGCTATGTTTTGTAGTAGGTGGAGGCGCAATGGCCCAGTGGTTAGGGCAGCAGACTCACGGTCATAGGATCGCGGTTTCAATTCCCAGACTGGGCGTTGTGAGTGTTTATTGAGCGAAAACACCTAAAGCTCCACGAGGCTCCAACAGGGAATGGTGGCGAACCCTGCTGTACTCTTTCACCACAACTTTCTCTCACTCTTTCTTCCTGTTTCTGTTGTGCCTGTAATTCAAAGGGTCAGCCTTGTCACACTGTGTCACGCTGAATATCCCCAAGAACTACGTTAAGGGTACATGTGTCTGTGGAGTGCTCAGCCACTTGCACGTTAATTTCACGAGCAGGCTGTTCCGTTGATCGGATCAACTGGAACCCTTGACGTCGTAAGCAACGGAGTGCCAACATTTGTAGTAGGTAGCAAAGGATCATGGGTATGTCATAACCAATAAAAATCACCATTGCCAGGTTTAAAATGAGTTACTGTTAACTCTTATTTACTTGTATACTATATTTGACATGCACTGTATCTGTGTATTCTTTTTTCAGTTTATATTTTGCTATCAATAAAGTTTTCATTGTTCATATTCTTATTTTTTATGGAATTCTACATAGGATGGTAGTGTTATAAGCAAATATTTTTCTGTGTAGTTTTCTTTCATGTTCTGCATTGTAATGTGCTGCAATGGCTCCTTGTAAATGTTTGGTCAACCAATGAGAAAGTGTGGTGAATCATCTAAAAAGCACTAATTCGGAATAAAAATGGATACAGTGTAGTAAGAACACTTTAGGTCTGACATACAGTCTCCCTAATACTGATGGCACAGTAAAATTTACTCATTCCAGCTCATAAAGTAGGAAGAGCATCCAGTCATAAAAGTCAAATACATGACAATGACAACCATGTTGGAGAAGATTTATCCATCTATTGCAAGCATAGCAAAACTGACATAAAATGAACATGCATCCACACATATGCACTATCCTAAGATCCTGCAATACAAGCCATGCTAGTCCCTTGAAAATACTCCACTAAAGCTACACAGGTATTGTAGAACTGCTAGACATGTTGAAAGAGGCAATAACAATGATTGATAAAGCTGGCAATAGTGGCCCAAATGTGCAAAAGTACCGGTATGACACACATCTCCTTTCTGAATAGTTCGGAAGAGTAATAAATTATCTAGGTCAATAAAAACTTCTTTTTTTTTGACCACACCCAACATTGCCTTTGTTCCAATAGAAGTTATTTGACACATGTTCTACAGCACAAATAAATTCTGAGGAGTCTTTTTATATAATGTAGATAACTTTACAGCTATTTTTTGAAAACATCTATTTTCTTGGAGCTGGCTTGACTCAAATCACCTCCACTCATTCACCTCCACTTTGACTCACTCATCTTTCCCTCTCTTATCACCCATATTTTATCTACCACCACCCTCTTAAGCCCTGCACTTATTATCATAACTATTCCTTTATTCCTAGAAAGACAGTCTGCTGAAATTGCCTCACTACACATCTTTCTTATAGTCACTGTCAACTTAGAGCAACTTAAACAGAATTTTAGCAGCATCAATATTTCCGGTCTTGGAAGGTCTGCAAAGCACATAGGCATTGTTTCTTCTTCCTAACCAAACTAATCAAAATAAAAACACAGTAAACAAAAATAAATGTGCTTCATAAAATGAAGATATATATACATATACATACACCTTATATATTCAGAAGATATGCACCAAATATATTTTTAAGATATAGAAAGGAACTGGTGTATTATAAAAGCACCACACATCTGACTATGAAATCAAGCAAACAGAAGGTTGTCTGTATTCCAACTTAAGTATTCCTATATGAAAACAAGCTAGTTGCGTCAATATTGTATAAGATTAAGTGATGTCTATGATGGAAGTAGTAATTGAACTGTTGAAATTCTGGTGCTTTTTCTGAGGGCATTGCATTAGGCTTTCAATCATTGTACATTATTGCCGGCAGCTAATAGAAAAACTTCTAACAATACAAGAATTTATTTTGTTTGTGTGTGTGTGTGTGTGTGTGTGTGTGTAGAAAGAAGTATTAAAGATAGTCAAAGTTTATGTATGAGAGATTTTTTATTGTGTTTGAAATTTTGCTGGTAGAACATATTGCAATACTCAAGGCCACCAAGTAGATATATAGATATATAGCTAGATTTACAAAGAGAGATGAGTAGATACTGTTGTTTGTATATATGCGTGTGTGTATATAACATATATGTAAGATAGATAAAAAGATGAATGATTAGAAAGTTACAATGAATATGCATATATAGTGAGTACATACACATTATATATATATATATATATATATATATATATATACACACACACAAACACACACAAAATAAATACATGTCTACACATCATATACATGTATATGTACATAATGTATATGCACACGTATTTTAAATATGAATATATATATATATAGAATGCGTGTGTGTATATATCTAAAATGATATATGTACATGCATGCATATGTACATATATGCTTGTGTGTGTGTGTGTGTGTGTATATATATATATATATATATATATATATATATATTTATATATATATATCATTATCATCAAATGTATATATAAACAGATTTATAGAAAAAGAAATAACAGACAATCAGATAAAATAGACAGATTCTGTGATTATCAAAAGCCTAACTTTTGTTCTTAAATCTTTTAAAGAAACTAAATGTTGAATAAATTTTGTTTAATGATGTTTGAAGTCCAGTTTTGCTATTTGGTGTTTTCTTCTTAAGAAGCAATGAAGTAAATGGCTTCATTTTCCAGAGTTGCAGGAAATTAGTGCCTAGATTGCTTTAGTTTTTACTAATCAATAATGAAAGTCTTGAAAAGTAGATTGATAAAAGCCCATCATCTTAGCCATTATCATCATCAAAGAGATGATGAAGTAGGTTCTGATAGTTCTTGTATTTTATTTTTGTCTTCTATGCTTTTACTTCATCTGCCTTCTTTTGTTCTTTATTATTGTCTATCTAATTTGATGAATAAACATTCAAACTGAACAGTTCACTAGAGAAATTTTCTGTGCATGTGTCTGTATTTGTGTGCGTGTTTGTATACTTGTGTGTTTTTACATGTTTGATTGTGTTTGTAGTTGTACTTTATGCTGTGTGATGATTGTGTGTGTTCACATGAAAAGTAGAAGAGTATGTTTTTATGTGAGTATACTCACAGTACTCACACATGTCAGCACCATCAAATGGTACTTATAAAAAAATGGGGGTGAGGACTATAGTACATTCCATCATCACCTCACATTCATTTTTATATTTTACCATTGTCTTTTTGAGTTTAGTTGATTTTTAAACTCCACCACCATCACTTCCCCAAATACCAACAATTATATCTCCACCTCACTTTATCTTTATACTTTCCTTATTAATTTCCTCATGGAAGAAGCATTAGAATGCTGAACATAATGCTCAACATTTTAAACATTTTATGATTTTAGCTCAAGTCTCACCAGGCTCGCCTTTATCGTCCACTATTTTGGATTTGATAAAATACATTGCCAGCCCGGTACTGCGATTAACATAATGTACTGGTTTTATCATACCTCCCCATCACTTCATAACCAGATTATTTGCTTCATATTTTTAATAAATTCATTTATTTCTTAACAAGACTTTTTACTATACTCACTAGTTATTCTCATAGTCTGTTACCACCTCATGGCGTTTTCTTCTCCACTCCAGCATCTTACATTTTATCACTTCATTGCCCTTTCTTATATCCTAGGGCAGTGCATCAGTTAAAAAAGGAGGTAGCTGATTAGTTGAAGAAAGACAGATTTTGTCTTCAGCCAATCATCTACCGCTCCTGCCCCCCCCCCTATTTTAACTGTTTGCACTATCCTACTCTTTCTTTCTTACTTAATCACCAGAATTATATATTCCTCTCATCATACATTAATACATCTACATATATCATGTTCTACACTGTTCTCCTCTCTCTCTCTCTTTTTATCTGGTCCTTACTACTTCTTACTCTTTTCTCCACTACTTTACACAGTCTTGCTACCCTCACTTCTCTCTTCCTTCATTTCCTCTTCTCTTTCCTTTTTTACTTCATTCTCCACCCCCCCAACCACCACCACCACCACCACCACCACCATCATGTCACCATCTGTTTTCTTCCTTTCTTCTCTTTACTCTCTTATCTTTTCCTTTCTCTCTTCCAAGTGCATTAATCAAATTCTTGTTCTGCCTGGTCAGCTATTATGTTGATGACTTTCTTGAACTTAGAGACTCTCATACCAAAATTTTTATTTCCATGTGTTTGTTGATATTTGTGATGTCATTTATGTAAATAATAAACAGAGGTGGACTCAATACAGTTCCTCGAGGGACACCATTAATGACTTTTGTCATACTTCAGTAGACTTCTTTGATCACAACATGTTGGGCTCTATCTGTCAGGAACCACTTAATCCACTGCAGTAGCTTTCTGAAATTCAGTGTTGGATAGATTTTGTCAGTAGTATGTTGTGTTTGACACTTGGAAGATTTACTGCAAGCATGATATATGACATATGTGCTGCAGCCTTCCCCCAAAGCATTTAAAATGTCCTCAAGGTAAAGTAGAAGCTGTATTAAGCAGTCTAAGTCACCATGAAAATATGTTCATTGGGATTTAGGAGATTGTTGATTGTTTATCTTTTACTTGTTTCAGTCATTAGTTTGCAGTCATGCTGGAGCACCATCTTGAAAAATCTTTAGTTGAATGATTCAACCCTAGTGCTCATGTTTTTTTTTTAAAGCCTGGTATTTGTTTTATTGGTTTCTTTTGCCAAACCACTAAGTTACAAGGGTATAAACACACACACACACACACACACACACACACATATATATGCTGGGCTTCTTTTCAGTTTCTGTCTGCCAAATCAGCTCACAAGACTTTGGTTGGCCTGAAGCTATTATAGAATACATTTGCCCAAGGTGCCATGCAGTGGAACTGAATCTGGAACCATGTGGTTGTGAAGCAACCGTGCCTGCGAAATCAGTTATTTTATTTTTTTACCTCAACACCCTCTCAAAGTATACCATCAGTTACTTTACGATTTGAGACAGTGTATACTTTAGAAATTAGTGAGATTGGGTGGTAATTCACTGTAAGTGATATATCTCTCCTTTGCAAACTGGGATTATAGAATAGAACAGAAAACGTTCAATTAATATTGTCTGTGTACGGTGATTTCTTTCACCATGTTAATTGATGTCTACACTAATGAAGAACTTGTAGTGAAGTCCTACAGCTAAGCTGTGATTAATTCTGTTTATTTCCACTATGAGATCTTGGGTACTGTAAGTTATGTCAGGAGGTACATGTTGAGTGTTTACTTCATTAATACTGCCTTAGTCAACCACATTGACTTAACATCAAGATGTTAACGTAACAGGCACACACAATGAGAACAGCAGCAGTGCTTCTGTAAAATTTCCCCCATTTTTTGAGATTGTCCTGGGGAAATATTTTTTGTCATCAGTGAACCAGTAATCAAGCAGCAGCCCCATACTTTTGTGAAAATGTACAGAACACTTTGGTATTATGTCTAATTTTCTTCATGACTCCCATCTGCCCCATCTGCTCTGTTTCAGAGTTGAGATTCAAATTCCTAGTTTCAAGAGTATTTGCAGATTCACCAATCATTAATATGTCTCCAGAATTGTCTTGCTATACATACTGTATTTAATATCCTTGAAATTCTCTTGGAAGTAAAGGAGGGGTGCTTAGGTAGTCTGTTGAGCCCAATTATAATCAGAGCATTGATTGGCCATGTGTATAGGCACTGATTCCCATTAACCATTGGAAAACAGGTCTTTGCACCTTTAGTTAGGGAATCATTGAGGAAAACAACAACTCTTCCCTATTTTCATACATGTGGGTCGATGTATTATTTTTATCTAACACCTTTTTGTCCAATTATTGAGATATTAACATAAACATACACACACACACACACACTATTTATATATGTGTATATGTCTTTTGCTTCCTTGGTCTATTTCTTTTAATGTGTGTGTGTGTGTGTGTGTGATGCTAGATATATAGATAAGCCATCTCCACAGCAGGGAATTGGAAGCTGGTTGTAGAGTAATATTGAAAATTACCAATGAATCTACTCTGTTCATCACCAAATATTAAATCAATAATTCTTTGCCGTAATATTCATAACACTTTACTGGACAAATTGATTTTTACTTTGATTAGATTCATATGTAATTTTTGATCATTGAATTCTAGGAATGAATTCTCATCCATATGAAGTTATCCCATTTTAAACATTACATACACACATTTTCATATGTATTTCTGTATTTGCCTATATATTCAAGCAAATACATATATATATATATATATATATATATATATA
>NC_068989.1:48690462-48691771 GCF_001194135.2 Octopus bimaculoides | reverse complement strand
TATATATATATATATATATATATATATATATATTATTGTATTTGAAACATGTGTACACATTATAGCATCAGAGACTGATGTGCATATTATTGTATCTGAAGTTAAATAAGTTTTTTTTTTCAGTTGCCTTCCTTTTATCCTCTCATCATTATTGCCCTCCAAAACTAGTGTGGATGTGTCTGTGTGTGACATCCTAAGTATTATGAAATGGAAATCTACTAATTTGTTTTGGGCCTGTGTGTAGCAGTTAAACATAAAATAACAGCAGACACAACATTGATGACAAGATTGTGATAGTTTGCTGTATCAGATGAGTATCTAGATGGTAGACTTCATGTGTAGTTGTGTGTGTGTGTGTGTGTTGATGAATGAATTGAAATGCATGGTTTTTATATGTGTATTTGAATGTGTTAGTATATATTCATGCATTAATCTGAGAACATATATATGTGTGTATGTGTTATTTGAATGTTGGTATATTTATATGACTTCGTATTTATTAGTAGATGGTAATGTGCTTGTATAAGATTTGTTTATTTGCTTATATACATTTGTTTTGTTTATATGTATTGTTTTACTTTCACTTTCCATGCTGTCATGGGTTGGAGCTGGTCTGTGTGTGTGTTTGCACATTTCAACAATGTACAAACAGCAATAAGATAAGTCCTTATTGCATGCTTGAAAAGTGAGGAATTTGGTTTGTTTAGAATTTATCACAATGTGGTTATTACTTTAGAACAATTCCTTCTTTTCTCAGGTGGGTAGATCTGCTAGTTTTATCTAACAGCTTTTGTTTAATCATTGAGACAATAAGATAAACTTACACCTACATATATCTCTCTCACTTACTCATTCTACTTCTCTCTCTGTGTATCTCTCAAGTGATTTGTGTGTGTGTGTGTGTGTGTGTGTGTGTAAAACACTCCATTATTTACACTTTGTGATACTGAGTTCTATATGTCCAAATGCTAAACAGTTCATACCTCTTAGTCTGTGTATGTAATATAGTTAAATATATTTGAGATAAAAACAGGAGACAGAGACCTTGATTGTAATGTAGATTATATATATAAATTTTATGTAAGCTGAGAATACTGCATGAGTTACTCATGAGTCTAGAGTTCTGTGTCGAAACATATGAGTTTTCTTTTTGCCATTAAATTCTAGGCCTTGAGTAACATCTGTAGTATCCTCAGTTAATAATATATATGTAGAATATACACTTACACATATATATACACTTACACATATATATACACATATGCACACACATATACATACTTTAGTATATAGGTACATATTTTCACAT
>NC_068989.1:48688592-48690452 GCF_001194135.2 Octopus bimaculoides | reverse complement strand
CTTTAGTATATAGGTACATATTTTCACATATACATACTTTAGTATATAGGTACATATTTTCACATATACATACTTTAGTAAAAAGGTACATAAAAACATTGACTACCTCAGAAACACATGAAACACACATTTTATATATGAACAGTTACACAATACACAAACACACTCACATTGATAGATACTCTCACAGGCATCTGCTGCTCCAGTCACATGTACATATACATCCAAATATATTATTTATCGATTTTATATTTGATGGTTTGATATATTTATTTATGTTTTCTACAAAGGTTAGCAGCAAATACTTAACCTGATCTTCTAGGCATCATGTCAGATCTAAACCATTCCTCATAATCCCTGTTGTTGGCTCTTTATTTATTGTATATTTTCCCTTTGTTGCTGCTGCTTGTTATTTATCTTCCTATAATGGCTGTCTTGTAAGAGAAGAAACTGTTGTCTTCTCTGCTAAAGGTAGATGTCAGAATACCAAATATCTAACAGTTACAATATTGCTTAAAGATGGGATTTTAGTTTGATGCAAGTATTTGCTCAGTATCTGCCACAATTGATTCCTTCCTTTTTAGGTTATTAGAAGAAGAAGAGAATAAACTTTATTCAACTATTCAGTCCTTTTTCTTTTACTTTTCTATCTGCTTACAACAATCTTCTCACATGTCAATTGTCTGTCTTTCCCAGGCATTCTTCTTGTAACTGCTTTTCATGCTGTTTCTTGCTATTGTTCTTAGTATGATTAGAATGATGGAGACACTTGATGCTGAAAAATTTAGTGGGCATCAGAAGTTTTTGATGAACTACATCTTCCAATTAGGTATTGATTCCTGTACATGATATCATAAATGTATTTGAAAAGGCATGTATATCACAGCATCTCTTTTTTCCATTCAAATTCTTAGTTACATGCTTTAAAAGCAATTATTTCTGAATAGTACTCCCCCCCCCCACCCAATAGTACTAGTACAACTGTTGATGCTAAAACAATTACATTGTAGTATATAGCATGACATGTCAAAAAGTTTTGTTGTACATGTTTCAGGTATTGTGAACTATGCTCTGTTTTATATAAATACTTATATATTATTTAATTTACTATATGGATGAGTAATCAGATTGGCTGTTGATGTCATATCCCGATAACATTCCGTTATATATATGTGTTTGTGTTTATCAAATGTGTGTACATATTTCATACATACACACATACACACACGCACACATATGAGGGGGTGCTGAAAAGTTCATGGCTTTAATGGTAGGCCTGTTTGTAGGCCCAACCTTCCGAGTTCTTTTACAGGGCTTAGAAAAGCTAAAGGGTAATTGCAATAAGTATGTGAATCTGAGAGGGCAATGTGTTGAGTAAGATCATAACTTACAGCTGTTACCACTTTAAGGTGCAGTGGACTCATAGTTGAGTGCTATTGCCAATTACTCCCCTCCTAACACCATTCCAATTAACCATGCCTTTCCCACCACACTTGGCTGTTTGCACCTACCCATTCTGATCCTAATATCATCTCTCTCTCTCCTCCTCCTCCTCCACTTGAGCAATTGTACATATACACTTCAACTCAACTCTTACCCTCTTATACATACATATCTGACTTTTCTGCCGTCATTACTGTCTCTTGAAATCCCCTTCCTTAGCCATCATATATTAGTTTACTCAGTACTCTCTGCATTTATTATGTACAAGGTACCTCACTCTTATTCTTGTGCCACAGTGAAAAGCCTTCCTCTACCACACTCTTGCTACACTAAGTGGTGAGTGAGACAACTTCTCTAGTGCCGGTGTCATGAAAAATGTACCCAGTACATGCTGTAAAGTGATTGGCAAATGAGCAG
>NC_068989.1:48681092-48686092 GCF_001194135.2 Octopus bimaculoides | reverse complement strand
GGAAAAGTAATAGATACTGAAGTAGAGTGTAATTATTTATTGTAGTTCAGAAACTGTTCAGACTTTTACAAGTGTCATTGTTCACTTTATGTGAATTGCAACACTTACATAACTCTTAACCATCATTTTCCTTATTAAATTTATCTATTATTCTATGCTGCTCTGTGTTGGACTTCACCACAGTATCTTGTGATTTTTGTGGCCCCTCATTGGCTCCTTCATGAGATTCAGTATTCTGAGTGGAATTCGATCTCAAGATCAAACTCCACTACTTCTCCACACGTACACATGTTATTGATAATTATAGTTAAATTGAAGCTAAAGATTATTCAATCTATCAAAGTAGTATGAGTGGCTGTCAGGTTACTGAGAGTCTCAAACACATTCTAAAGTCTAGAATTGTCAAACACTGTTTAAGTTAGCTATAGTTGCCCCTCTGAAATGGGTTCAATGATCTGCAACTGCAATAAAAACAACAGCATTAGGAACACTCCATATAGATCTTGTAACTGTAGATCCACTGATAACTGTCTTCTGAACAATATCTCCTTGGAAAACAAACTAATTTACAAAGCCAGTATCACTGACATAGATGGGAACACAAGAACTCACATCATGCAAAAACCTTCAAAGAAAGAAGCATGCTACACTTGGCTTTATTTAGAGGCAAGAATAAAAGACATGCAACATTTTTGTCTAGTATTGTATGGAACCTTAAAGATAGGAATGTGGACAACTCCCAAATAATCTGGAGCTTCATAGCTAAGGCCAGTAAATGTAAGGGATGAAACTGCAGATGCAGTCTCTATATTACTGAGAAATTAAACATGACTTCAATTCTGGACATTTTGAACATTAGGGAAAAAGCTTTCTTTTCTTGCTTACACAAACAACAGTTTAAATTGTGTAATTTCAAGCATGGCCCCCTCAATGACTTCACTAGCAATCCAGCCAGGATAATTGTAAGATATCATGTTAATATTGTATAAATTATGCTTATACATTCTCTATTCATTCTTAAGAACTCATGCTTGAATTCCAGTTATGCTCATATAAATGGCACACACCATGGCATCATATGATTTGCAAAATATATTTTCATAAACTTGCAATTTCATTTACTTATAAGTGTTTAAAACTTTTGTAAACCACATAAATTGATCAGTATAAACGTAAGTGCAGACGCATGAGATATGTTGTAAACATTTATTTAAGGATACAGGTGAACATGTGAATGTATTTATGTAGTGCAGTTAAACTGTGTTGAATGCAAAATCTATGAACATTTCACCAACAAAAGACAAGGCCAGTGCAAGGGAATTAACAGTTAAAAAATGTCCCTACATGAATTACCTTGAAATTTGCAGAATTTTTCTGCATGAAACCATCGGTAGAATTGTTATTCCACAAATATATATGACTCTCTCTCTCTTTCTTTCTCTCTCTCTCCTCTCTCTCTCTCTTTCTTTCTCTCTCTCTCTCTCTCTCTGTCTCCATATATATATATATATATATATGCCATTGGGGCTTGGAATTTCCAATGTACACTTCAGACAATGTCTCTTTTTAATGTTAAGATAAAATGAAATGCTGAAAATCAGAGAAGTTCTACATTTTATAAAAGGGAACAATAGAAAACACAAAATGTGTTATTGCATGCATAGACAAGGAGTAACGTGAGTGAAAGAGAAGAGAAAGGGGAGAAAAAGAGGAAGAAAAGCTGAGCGAGGTTGAAATAGAAAATTGGAGCAAGAGGAGACCTAGAGGAGAAGTAGGAAAAAGTTAACATTCATATAAAACACCAATGACATAATTCTGAGTTTGAATATGTCATGTTGATCTTTATGCATCCATGAGTGGACAGATTCATGGTGCGCAAAGACACTGGTCAATGGGTAATGGAGTGGTCTGTTATGCTAGGGTGAGAGGTGACTTCTTGATCTGATTTACATAGTAAAATACAATGAATAATTTTGTGAAAACAATAGTCTGTTTCACCAATGTATAGGGAACTGCAGAGTCTGCAAGTTATGCTGTATGTAATGTTGGTGAAAAGGCAACAGAATATTTTTTATGATGCAATACTGTAACTTAGGGCTTGTAATAGTTATAGAGCTTTTGATGTAGGGACAGGTGTTGTTTTAAAATGAATGCACTTAAAAGTGCTTTGTATGTATGTGGAGATTCTGCGAGGCTGCAGAGAGTATCATCCTTGAATGTGGGAAATAGTATAAGAAAGAGTTTGTTTTATAATATTTACTAAATTCTGTGAACTGTTCACTAGTCTTGCAAATGTTATACTTTGATGATGAACAGAAGTTGTATCATATACAAGTTGCTTTTTGGATATTTTCTCTTTGAACATGAATTTAAATCGGTCCTTAGTCGAATTTTGATGACCTCTGCAAAATTACAGACAATCTTGAATGTTTTACAGTAAAGCTTTTTTTGTTTTTTCTTTCTTTTCTTTACACTGGATATCTTGCAGATAGATTGAATTCCTTATGCAATCAACATCTCATTGTCTTAGTGCAACATTTACTATCAGTGTCATTGTTAGCTACAACACATAGATACTGAATAACATCATCATTTGTAGTATGAGGTCTGCTTCATACCAGGACCCCTGATTTGTAGTTGTATTCACCTGTCTGCTGAAATCAAGACAAAGATTCTTGGATAACACCAATAGATACATTTAGCTGATTTAATATATTCCTAAGCATGAGTCTATTACAACATAAGGCCATCAGATGGCAATGAAATATTGATGTACCTAGCAGTATCAGAAATGTCAAATGTAAGACAAAATTATATCTAGTTGATAATTAGCTTTGATATTTATATCAAAGCCTATATAGTAAAATACTAAATTTCATCTTCGTATTCGATCTTTTTGCCACACTGTGTGTGTGTGTTTGTGTAAAAGCATAGCCATCACTCACATCTGAGTATGGCTTGGTAACATACTATTCTTTCATTAGTTGTTTTAAGTGCCTATATAATTGTAAGCAGACATTGACACATTCTTTGCTCTTCCTCTCCTGTACCCAGCAGAATATCCAGGATGTATGTGACAGCTGGGAGTAGTTGGGGAGAAAACTGCACCCAGCACAGAATTGGTGCTCATTTTCAGCTGGATACCTTGGAGTAATGAAAAATGAAGTGCTTTGCTCAAGGACACAATGAACCACCCAATTCAGAAATCAAACCCACAACCTTACAGTTTTGAGATCACAATATAGCCATTAGTATAGTTCTCTTAGCCTTCCAATTTTACATGAAATTTTTACTTACTTTTTTTTTTCACACACAAATACTGTCTTCCAGTAATGCAGACATCATCTATAGCATTCTATCAATAGTTCCCCACCCTCCGCCACTGTTTTGAAGGGGTATTTTGACTGATGTATACTATTTAAGCGTTCTCAGAGTTACCTATATTTGCTGAATTCTGTTGATATACCTACATGAAGATTTATTTGATTTTTCATAATTATGGTAATAAACAAGTTTCTCTCAACCAGAAAAATTAAGACTTCATCTGTTTGGTCACATGCAGGGTTTCATATTGTTGGTGAATCCCAATCAATCCTAATTAAGCAGTTCATTAACCAAATGTATTCCAACCATCACTATCTTGTGATTTCTTTCTTTCTTTCTTTCTTTTTTTTTTTTTTTTTTTTTTTTTTTTTTTTTGTTTGCTAAGTATATCCTAGACTACATGATCCATAGTGTTTTCTCCTTTTTTAATTTGAACAGAAAGCCAAGATTTGAGGTAGATGTGGCTGCTTGTTCTACCAGGTCATGAAACCATGTTGAGGTTCCCTTGTTGGTTAATAATACTTTGTATATAAATAATGTTATCAGTATACATGATGACTACAAGCTGTCTAGTTATAAGACTGTTAAGATAATTTGAAGATAGAATGACAACTCAGTAAATTGTTATTGTAGTTGTCAAAGTAATATCAGAGCTCTTTTTTTTTTTTAACCTTATCATAAATTGTGAACAGTAGTGTCCATTGGTCATTAGCTTCAAATGGGCCAACCAACGGTTCCTTGAATTCCTGCGAGCACCAATGAAGTAACTATAACTTGGTGGACTTCATTTAAACAGCACCATTTTTTGCCAATGATTACATCCATCACCAACATATGCTCAAATATCCACTCATACATAAAAAAATGCTTATACCAACATATACAGGATGTCCCAAAAGTCACTGATTGGTTTCAATTTTTAATAACTTCCTGAACTTTACAAATAAATGCATGAAATTTTGATACAATATAAAGGACATAATGGAAATTAATATGCACAAGTCGAATTTTGCAACACCACTACATCACATATGAAAAATGACATCACTTAAATGGCAGCCATTTTTGACTTAGCATGCCTGTACTTTTTCCAAAACTTGCACCATAACACCCTCAAGAGTTTCAAACCCCATTTCTCTGATTTTTCTATTGATGTTCTCTTTCAGTTGTACCAGGGTCCCTGGTTTGTTGACATAAACCCTCACTTTCAGGTATCCCACAAAAAAAAACTCCAGGCTAGTCAAATCTGGGGAACGTGAAGGCCAGTTGACATTGCCATAGCGGGAGATTATTCTCTCTCCAAAGCACTGCTGTAGCAAATGCATTGTTTCTTTTGTGGTATGAGCAGTTGCCCCATCTTGTTGGAACCATATGTGAGGTTTTTACTTTGAATGGCCTTCATGTTCCCCAGACTTGACTTACCCAGATTTTTTTCTTGTGGGGATACTTGAAAGAGAGGGTTTACATCAACAAACTGGAGACCTTGGTGCAACTGAATAGAAAAATCAGAGAAGTGGGGTCCAAAACTTTTGAGGGTGTTATGGAGCAAGTTTTGGAAAGAGCACAGGTGTGCAAAACCGAAAATGGTGGCCATTTTTCACATGTGATGTAGTGGTGTTGCAAAATTTGATTTATGAATATTAATTTCCATTATGTCCTTTATGTTGTATCAAAGT
>NC_068989.1:48674533-48681082 GCF_001194135.2 Octopus bimaculoides | reverse complement strand
ATATATATATATATATATAGGGAGAGAGAGAAAGAGAGCATGATGGGCTTTCTGCACAGCTTGTATGTAATATATTTCATTGAAAAGATATTGGAAACATACTTGAATCTATATAGTTGAGAAGCAAACTTCTTAACCACATAGCTATGCCTGTATTCAAATCACTTTCATTCTGATATTCTGATATTTTTATATCAGAATAAGATATTTCTTTTGATTATTTCAAGATCAAGCTTATCGCCATTGAACAAGATGTTCCCACAATAAACATATGTTTTTGTTTTCTTTTTCATCTGTTTACTGACTACTATGGTTCAGGGGACAACCATTCATTCAATTAAGTGAGTTAGAGACATGATTTTAGGTATCTTAATACTGGTTTCAAATTTTGGAACAAGGCCAGTAATTTCAGGGAGGAGATAAATCTCTTACATCAACCCCACCACTCAACCAGTACTTATTTTATCAACCTCAAAAGGATGAAAGGCAAAGTTAGCCCTGGTGGAATTTGAACTCAGCATTTTGCCCAGCATGCTAATGGTATCTTAATATTAATAACAAATTTGGAATGTTATGGCATTAACCATAAAGCCATTTGCAATTGTCATGAGCGAAGAGTTGATTCTGTCTGTCCTTTCAGATAGATTGTTTCCAGATGTTAGTTTCAGGTTCAAAGATTTTAGATACTGATGCTTCCACCAATAGATGTCAATTTTATTCAGATATTCTCACCTGATTTTGTCATATCCATAAAGTGATAGAATATCACTTTGACAAAACATTTGGAAGTAGTAAATAGCAGTAAAAAGAGCCCAAATGTTGTCTGCAATTTAGATTAGAACAATATCAAGTCCATTTCAGCTGCAGAAGCCTTGTAGTGGGAAGGTTTGATATTGACCTTAGATTAATAAGAGATTCCACATATTTATTGCTAGTATCATATTTATACACTTTGTTATTCAATCCAACATGGTAGCCATCTACATGCTCATTCAGTCTGTTAGAAATAGCAGCTAACTATTCTTCAAATCACATTGCTACTATTTTCAACAAAACAAGAAAGGTTATGTTGAATAATGTAATCCTAAATACCCTATATCTTAATAAAAGAAAGGTTAGTCATTGCTGGAACAAATTTGATCAAAGGTCTGTTAGATCAGAGCTGATCTGAAAACATACAATATCAACATCAAGGAAGTACATATTGTTTTGCTGTAAATTTCAACTATATACACACACACACACACACACACACACACACACACACACACACACACACACACACATATATATATATATATATGAATATGCTATATCTTAATAAAAGACAAGATGGTTATGGTTGGAACACCTTCAAACATAGGTTTACTAGATTAACACTCACATGAAATGAACTGATACAAACTGAACAACATGAAATTAATCCACTATATCTATTGGTGATATAGGCTTAGAGACACATCTTGAAAAGTTAACAGTCTAGTTCATTAGCAAAAACTTTGCTATCAACATACTCCAGCCTCAACAGCCTCTGCACACCTAAACTAGCAAGTTACATATCACCTCTACCAAAGTCCTCTGACATACCCATACTTTCATCATCCATACTGTCTCACCACCACCCAGGTTTATCATTAACCAATCTTCTCATATCTACCTCCCAAGAACATTTTTCTTCTAGAATTCCTTTCATGAGTACAGTGGCTACAGATTTTTGAGTTTTCCTGGCATCCCATAGCTGCATTGGTTTGATCAGTCTCAAAGTCATGGGCTCAGTCCTTTCCTACTGAGTGAAGCCATAAAATATCTTCATCATTATCATTTTATATCCACTTTTCATGCTAGCATGAGTTGGATGAGTTATTGCAGTTCTTCTTGATATATTGAAGAACCATATTTCATTCTGTTTTGGGACCACTACTGTTCATAATGGCCCTCTCAGATATGCCCTCAGCCATATGGAGAGCCACAGTCACAAGTTATGCAGATGATAAAAAAAAGTCTCACAAGTGATACAGAACCCTGAAAATGCTATGCACCTGCAATGTGAGTTGGATGAAATATACAAGTGGGCTGAGAAGAATAGCATGCAGTTTAATACTAAAAAGTTTGAAGCCTTGTGCTGTTAGCATGCCAAACTAAAAGCAATACCAATTAAATACACTGGACCCAGACATAGTTAGTGTAAAACCTGGGCATTTACATGAGTAAAGATGCATCATTCCATGTGCATGTTGCTAAGTTGGTAATGAAATGCAGGTGGTTAACCAGATGGATTCTTAGAACTTTTAGAACAAAAGATCAGGAAACCATGATGGTCCTCTGGAGGACACTTGTCCTAAGCCATTTTGACTGTTACTCCTAGCTATGGTCACCAACCAGTGTAAAATTAATTGTAGAACTTGAGGCAATCCAACGAAGCTACATGAAGAAGATAGCCTCTATGGAGCATATAAGCTTCTGGGAAAGACTCAAGAGATTGAGACTCTATTCCCTAGAGCATAGGTGGGAAAGGTATGCCATATGATTCTGGAAGATCCTAGAGAGACTTGTCCCAAACTTTAGCATTGAAAATTACACTAACGCTAGAACAGGGGGCCACTGCATAGTGCCAAAGACTCCAACTTTGCCATCAAGATATTGGACAAGATATTGCAGCAGCCTGGACTTTAAAGGCCCACAGCTCTTCAATATCCTCCCGAAGGACCTGAGCGACCTACATAGAGTGAGTGTAAGTGTTTTCAAAACGAAATTACACCTCTTACTGCCAAGTGTCCCAGATGAACCAACTTCACAGCAGGAAGTGCAGATGAGGGCTGCGGCATCAAACTCTCTCATGCACCAAATGCCAATTTCTAAAAAGAATTATTGAAGTAAAATTATATAGCAACACCAAATGGTGGGGCCCCAGCATGGCCACAATTCATGAGCTGAAAGTAGATCAAATCATATATATATATATATATATATATATATATATATATATATATATATATATATATATATATATATATATATATCGTGAAGTATATTTGCCACGTAAATTTGGTGGTCCCATAGGGGGTGATTCTACTGTTGTGTACAGCCCCAGGAAGACATCTCCTCCAGCTGGCTAACGACACACTGTCTGTGTCTGATTAGTATTTGGGAAGGGAAATCATCATTCCCATCTCTAGCCTTACGTGTTACACACAGACCCAAGTTTCTGGGTAGTAACCCATCATCAGTGTGTGATGATCACCAGCTAGTGATGAGAACTCATTCCAAATGCAAAATACTATGTTTTTTCCAGTGACAAATTTATGCTGATCTCGAAAAAAAGAGAAACATGCAATATTAAATCTCTGAGTGAGAAGTAAACAGCAGCAGCAATATATATATATATATATATATATATATGTGTGTGTGTGTGTATATATATATATTTATTTATATATACACATATAGATAGATATATATATATGTATATATATATATATATATATATATATACATATATCTACATACATGCACATGTACAAGACACAAACATATATACACAAAGTAGTTCTTTTTTCTTTTGATACAAAATGTAAAATTGAAAGCTATCACCACTGTTTCTAAGTAATAGTGATGGTAGCTTCCAGTTTCACACTTGCGTTAGTTAGTTTCACTTTTTAAAACATTTAGTTTTTCAGTTTTAACAAGTGGCAAAAGTATTATTGTTTCAACTAATGCTGTTAGACAGAGTTTCTTGTGAAGATGACAGTCATCACAACAATAGTTATTTCTAAAGAACTTTATTCATTGATTTGATGAAAGATAACAATGAATGTTCATAAACCAAAACCTATTTTATGTTAAATCTATAATTGAAGCTCATGGTATATGTACACACAGATATACAAGGTAGTGTCAAAAAGTTCCCGGACTAGTTCTGTAGTGCACCAACAGATGGCAACAACACAGTTGTGTGCACAGTGAGAGCTAGCAGTAACCTTCATGTGGCAGTGGCTGAGTAACATTGCTGTGTTAACTACACATGTTGTGAAATTTGTGTTTTTGCAATTATGTGTATGTTATAGTCTGTAATTTTTGTCATGGATAGGAAGTTGGAACAAAGAGCCAACAGAATATTTTGCGTTAAACTTCAGAAGTCGGCTACAGAAATATTAAGCATGCTTCAGTAAGCTTACAGGACAAGGCAATGGCTCATACACAAGGTTTTAAGTGGCATGAGTGCTTCAAAAGTGGATGACAGAGCTGCAGCTCAATCAAAAGCAGGCACATAATTCTTTTTTTTTTTTTTGATGTCCGTGGTGTTGTTCATGGAGAATTCATTCCTCAGGCCCAGACTGTCAGTCGAGAGTTCTACTCTGATGTTTTGAAGCATTTGAGGGAAGACATTCAGTGAAACTGGCCAGATCCTTGGAGCATTAAGAATTGGATTCTTCAAGATGACAATGCACTCTGTCAAAGAGCTCTTCCCACTTATGAGTTTCTTGTAAAAAAAACAACATGGTATTGCTTCTGCACCTGTCTTATTTGCCAGATTTAGCTCCTGAAGAATTCTATCTCTTCCCCAAGATAAAAATACTGCTCAAAGGTCTTCGTTTTAACAACATTATCGAGATCCAGAGCAATTTGGCGTAGGTCCTCAACTTACTTATGGGAAATGACTTCCAGGCTGGATTCCAAAATTGCAGGAACTCTGGGGCTGTGCGAGGTGACTATTTCAAAGGAGAGGATGTTAAAACTTAGGTGAATAAGTTATTTTCTATTAAACATAACTAGTCAGAGAACTTTTTGATACACTTCATAAGTATACAGAGAAGACACATTCAACAGCTAGATTATGGATAATCTTATTCTTCAGCTAGAGTAGATCAGTTGCATTAGCTACACACACACACACGTAATCATCATCATCATTCAATGTTCATTTTCCCATGCTTCCATGCATCAGGCAGAATTTGGTGAGGCAGATTTTTTTCTATGATCAGAAACTCTTTCTGTTGCCAACCTTCACCTGTTTCCAAGCAAAGTAATATTTCCCCATAACCAGACATGATCTTCATAGAAGACTGGAATGGAACAATATGCATTGCTTGTGTGATGGTGATGCTTATTTATAATCATTACATGATGTCAAGACACACACACACAATAGGTTTTTTTGCAGTTTTCATTGACCAAAGGCTATAGTAGAAGACATGTCCAAAGTGCTGCTGTGCAATGGGATTGAACCCAAGATCATATGTTGGGAAGCAAGCTTTTTTACCACACAGCCATGTTTGTGCATTCTCACTATGTATGTATGTATATATGTATACATATATTTGCATGTCATTGGATTTGAGCCCCATTGGCTACTACCACCTGACTTCTATCCTTCAGAAAGTCATGCAGCCATTCTCCTAATTTGCCAACTATGCCGATATCATGCAGCTTGTGACATATCATTCCATGATCAACTTTATCAAAGGCCTTTGCAAAGTCGAGATGTACCACATCCACATTTGAGTGGTTGAGCAGCTGTTTTAACCCCCGTTCATAGTGTTGTAAGAGCTGAGTCAGGCAGCTTCTTCCTGGTCAGAAACCATGTTGGGTGTCAGTCAGCAAGTCATTTTCCTCAAGGAAGGTGATTAGTTTTCTTCTAACTATTTATTCCTTGACTTCGCTCATGTGTGAGATCAGAGAGGTAGGTCTTTATTTTTTGGACAGTTTTGTTAAAATGGAACTGAAATAACGATATAATTAAAACTAGTTAAAGGATACACCTTTAAAAATGGATTTGTTTCATTGGTCCTTTCAATTAACGGTCTTTAGCATACAATGAACAAAATAAATGAATTCGATATAAATTCATCCTATTGCAAAATCAAAGTAAACCTTAACTCGAAGAGTAGATTCAAAATACATATACATAATTATATACGAAATATAAGCCACTTAATATATTAAAATTAAAATTTTCACACTACATTACATAAAAGTATTTTACAACAGTATATACCCATACTAGACCATCTATAATATACATATATACATCAAAATACACAGATGCATGCACATAGTTACATACATATACAGGCATATATATGTAAGACATAAATATACACATAAATACACATATACATATATACACGCAATCATGCACGCGTACAAAAATCTCTTGGTGTATACATTTAGAAGTCAGTTATAGCAGACAAGAGAGATAGGAAGTATATCTTAAACATAGGGAGGTGGGAAATAAAAAGAGAATAAGAAGAATCCTAAACGTAACAGCTTGTTAAAGAAAGAGGGAAGTAAGGGGAGGGAGAAGGGGAACACATTGTTTAAGGACACTATCAAAGTAACGAACAGGGAGAGAAAGGATACTTTGCATAAGGAAAGAAAAAGAAAGAGGGATAGGTGATGGAATAAGTGTAACTGCTATCCTATGTGGATATATATATATATATATATATACTTTATTTAAAAGCAGCAGAAATATAACAAAAAAACCGTTACTCTGAGTTTCCCAATGAACGGGAATGTGAAACTCAGAGTAACGGTTTTTTTGTTATA
>NC_068989.1:48672950-48674148 GCF_001194135.2 Octopus bimaculoides | reverse complement strand
ATATATATATATGCACATTTGCTTGTGTATATGCTGCCTTTCTTGTGTACTCAAAATGAATGTATGTCTATGTGTGCTGCTTTTTTTTTTACATTCAAAACAGATATATATATATTTATAGGAGTGGCTGTGTGGTAAGAAGCTTGCTTCCCAACCACATGGTTCTGGATTCAGTTCCACTGTATGGCACCTTGGGCAAATTTTTTTCTACTTTAGTCTTGGGCCACCCAAAGCCTTGTGAATGGATTTGGTAGACGGAAACTGAAAGAAGCTCGTCGTATATATGTATATTTATGTGTGTGTTTGTATATATGTATCTGTGTGTCTGTATTTATCCCCCCACCATCACTTGACAACCGATGTTGGTGTGTTTACGTCGCCATAACTTAGTGGTTCAGTAAAAAACCCCAGGAATAAATCCTGGGGTTGGTATGTTTAACTAAAGGCAGTGCCACAGCATGGCCACAGTTAAATGAGTGAAGCAAGTAAAAGAATATATATTATGTATGTGTGTGTGTACTCATGTGTATTGTCTGTATGTGTGTATGTTCGCATACATTCACACTATCAATACACATAAACACACTCCCAAATATCTGAAGTTCATGTGTGTGTGTATAAGACAGAGAGAAAGAAAGAGAATTTATTATTTACCAACCTTTGCCACAAGCCATTCTTAATGAAATAAAAACAAGGAGTAGGTAAGACAGTAAGAAAAAAATATGAGAAATAGTTCGACTTTGCTAATGAGTGTTAGAACTTGAAACCTAGCCTGAGAATGCAATGCTGCTTACCATTTTGATATATTGATTCACCTTGACAGTCTATTAGAATTGTCAGTAAACTCTTTGAGTGTTTGAATCCCAATAGAGACATATTGGCAACAATATAATAAGTCTGTTGGTTTTACCACTCAAGCATACACGCACACAAACACCTTCACACTTTCATATAACATATACATATATTAAGTATCGGTGTATGTCTATGTAGACTTATGTGTGTGTGTACAAATACATATATATATCTACAAATATGTATATGTATAATTATCTGTGATATATATATATATGTATGTATATACATATGTATGTATGTATATACATATGTATGTATATATATATATATATATGTATGTATATACATATGCATATATATATATATATGTATGTATATACATATGTATATATATATATAT
>NC_068989.1:48665530-48666940 GCF_001194135.2 Octopus bimaculoides | reverse complement strand
ATATATATATATATATATATATATATATATATATGTGTGTGTGTGTGTGTGTATATATATATATATATGTATATATATATATATATATATATGTATATATATATATGTGTATATGTATGTATATATATGTATGTATATATGTGTATGTATATATATATATGTGTGTATATATATACTTGTATATATATGTGCATGTTTGTGTGTGTGTGTGTATATACATGCATACATACATACACATACATATTTGTGTATATGTGTGGATATAAAATGTATTTATGTATTTGTGTGTGTATTTCAGAGTTGTACTTCTTTAGCAAGAGACTTGATCTGAGACCATGTGTTGAAACAGTTAAATTATAAAAGAGTTATTTTAGCCTTTTAAAAACACAGCAAAACAGTTACATTCATTTTTCCATTTATTTCTTAATAGTACAGTCAATTTTTGTTGCATTTCTGCAACCCTGGTGACTGACACAATTCCATGGCATCTGTTGAAAGTTAGATACTGGTGACTTTTTGTAAGCCTTGTATTGATTGATCTTTCTATTCTTTCCCATTTTGTAATTTCTTTTTCTGTTCCCAATGTTTGTGTCTATTCTTAGATATCAAAAACTCTAAGTATGTTAGTTTAATACATATAATTTGTGTTGGGGTTTCTTTTTGCATTTAAAATTTTGGCCCTGTGGATCTGCAATGTTGTTTCTGTTTGAACTTTGTCAATCTATTAAAATTGTCAGTAAACTCTTTTGTGTGCTTGGCTCCCAATAGAAATACAACCGGCAACTTTTGACACAAGAGCCTTTAGTCAATTTCAGATTCCATTCACTGTTTTTTTTTTCCTTCTGTCTCTATTGTATATTTATTCAAATCAGTATCATTATTTTATTTTTGTTTGCTTTTCATCAATAGTATGTATATATATTTTTCCTGTGAGGGCTGGTTTTGAACAGTTTCAATATTTGCTAAGTATACTTAAATTGTCAACAATTTGTTCATTAATTCAGCATGAATTTAACATTTAGATTTGTGTTATATACTTTGAGTTATATACTTTGTGTTATATACTTTGAGACATCATTTATGTGTATGCATAGTGTTCAATGTCCCTAAACATTCAAACTCATATAGCACATAGAAAAAAATTACTATTAATGAATAATATTTATGCAAAATACAGTAAAGAATTAAATAAATCAAAATATAGCATAGATACAAAGAGAAAACTGAGAACTGAAATCAATCTGAAAGTGACTGAAGGCGCATGTGTCAGAAGTTCAAATAACAACAATACAGTAGACTCATAGATCCAATGTTTAACAAGAAAAAAAAAAGGTAGTGAATGCATGAAACAATAAAATAACCAACATATATATATATATATATATATATATATATATATATATATATATA
>NC_068989.1:48655990-48665290 GCF_001194135.2 Octopus bimaculoides | reverse complement strand
ACACACACACACACACACACACACACACACACATTACCTGACATTTCCTAGTTTAATATGTAAAATAAATATGATCATATGAATTCACTGTATTTTGATTAAATTGCTTTGAAAAGAAATTGAAAATTTAGAATTGTTGCATTCAAGCAATTCAGAAGATGGTTTATGTCAGGATTTATAAAAATGCACAAAAAGGAAACAATTATAGAACTGAGTATAAATTTTAACTCTTACATTAAAAAAAAAATTCTGGATAAAAAACAAAGAGAAAACTGAGAACTGAAATCAAACAAAAAACAAAAAAAAATAGTGTACTAAATTACATCCTTCTCTTAGCTGTAAGATGGGCATCAAGCCTTCTCCAGACATCCTGATTGCTCACCTTCATCCTGATTCCACTTGGGCCAGTGTCCATGGCTCTCATGTCATCCCAGAATATACTGTACTACGTTTTCCTCAATCTTTGTCTTTCAGCTATTTTCTTCCTTCCAGCATCCATTCCATCATGATAGTAACATGTCTCTCCTCTAGTAATCAAAGCACATGGCCAGTAAACTATATTTGTCACTTGGTCACCATGTCCTGCAAACTTCTCATACCAGCTCTTCTGATCACCTGTTTGTTTCTCACTCAGTCCTAATAAGAGATGCCCAGAACTGAACATAGTCAACATCAATGGAATATATCAAGTAATTAATAGATTTTTGCTGCCTTTTTCCAGGTTTCACAAGTGTAGATGGTTGTTGGTATAACAGTAGATGAATATAGCTGCAGTTTTATCTTCTTACTGATATAATTACTCTAAAGATATTATTTTTCTAATCAGTAAATTTTTACAATAAGTATTGTGTGCTTGGGGTTATATTCATTCGTCAAAATGAACAAATTTCACAAACGGTTGCATAGTCTATGACCTTAAAAGCATATGCCCTTATGCTTTGGGTTATATACATTAGTCAAAAGGAACAAATTTCATAAAAGGTTACATAGTCTATGACCTTAAAAACATATGCCCTTATGCAAAATTTCAGCATTGTACGTGAAAAACTAGGGCCTGCAACTTTAAACATACATTTACTTTTGTATATTAAAATATGCATGTGTGTGTATGTATACATACATACATATATATATATATATATATATATATATATATATATACACAAACTTTTCGCTCTTCAAAAGACCCAGTAGCACTTTTGTTGGTCTGTTTTAGCATATCTCCTATTTTTCAGGAATGTCATCAGACTTTTTGCTGTCTTCTCTCCTCTATGTGCTATTGTTTTTCTGTTACTTTTTCTTGTTATTTCCTTTGCCAGACATCAACATGCCACTTCTGTTTTACCTCTTCCTTTCCTGTATTCTTCGTCCTTGACTTTTGTTTATAGACATCACAAAAGCAGGTCACACTGGAAATTGATGTCTTTTCAAAGTAAAGGGTAAATTAGTATCAGATGGTTGCTGATTAATGCAGGGAGTCGAAAATGTGCATCCTCCATTAACACCAGTTATTTTACTTGCAGTGATCATATTATCTGACTCCGATAACACTCAATAATGTGTGCCATTGCAACACCCATTTCTCTGATCTAAGTTTCTTAGCAACATTATAGGAACACCCGTTTTTACTTTGATAATGTGAGGTGGCATGCCACTTATATTAAGAGAATTCAGGAATTCAGGAAGATAGAGTGCAGGTTGTTAATCTTCGGCAATGGAATCAATACTCCTCAGAGTATATGTCTCACCTGGAAATTTCTGGCTTATGTGGTTATTTAGATTGTCAACTTCTTTATTCTTTGTTGTTAATATTGCTCGTGATGATAACCATTGAGCATTGTTAAAATTAACCTCTAAATTTTCATAGACATGGTTGATCAAATCCTCCTTGCTGTTGACTTGAAATTGCTGAGGAATCTCTATTACATCATCATATCATTGTCTTTGAATGTTGGGAATTCTTCCATCACCAACTTGCAATAACCAAACAGAATGATATGCCAGTCGAGCTTGAGAGGTGGTATCATTATTGGTGAGACAGTTTTGCACTCTCATATTAGTGGTGAGAGGAAGTACTTCGCATTTATGCCAAATTACGGATTTTTTCAAACATGCTCCAATTAGAGAAGACCTTTCAATACACTGGAAGAATTTGACAGAAATCACCACCTAAAATTATCAATTTGCCGCCAAAGATAAAGTCGTTGTTCATTATATCCTTCAGTGTTTGATTCAGTGCTTCAACTAGTTAACGATGACACATATTTTCAATTTTTATCATTCCTGATTTACAGCATATACCAAAACTGAGATTGTTCATTGTTCCTCCTATATACTCTCCAATAGACATCAAAGCATTGCAGTGGTGGCAACGCACTTCCATGAGGCCACAACTATGGTGAGCAACATCAACGGGAACTTGTAGAAGTCCATCTATATCATATTGTCGAGCTATACTAAGAGTCAGCCTATTATTGATTTGCTGACGTCTTCTGTGTTGTGCTGCATTTTGTTCTAAAATCTGCTCATGTTGTTCTTGTGACAGTAGCATCTTGTTCTAAAATTTGCTTCCTTCGCTCCTGTGACTGCACTAAACGGAGCTGATGCTGTCTTTCTGTGTTCCTTTTACGTGGCTCTTCCTTCTGTTCTTGAGTTTGCCTCAATCTTCATAATTGCTGACTCAAACATTTTGCAGTTCTTCTATAATTGGACCATTACTCTTCCATGGACAAATGTTAATTAAATAGAATAGTATGAAAATAAAAACATAATAGTGAGACAGGCGATTGTATTATGATGACAATATTGGTATCTTATTTACACAGCATGAGTTATAAAATTAACCAAACTTTCTCACAAATATTCACACACATACTTACATGCGCGTGCATGCACACACACATACATGTTGTTTTTATCTGAGACTCACAAATACGAATGAATGAAAGAACATTAAAAAGTATAACAAAAACGTTGACAGAGCTATTGAAACGGTACCCACATGTAACGGTAAATATTAAGAATTACACCAACTCCTGGAAACACTTTTGAATCACTATTTTCATGAAGCATTAGAGTAAAAGCTGTTTTAGACATTTTGCATCGGCAAGCATGATAGGAAAAAGAATTCAAACAGAGATTACATGGCAGCATGAGGCAGAGAGAGATACATGGACAGAGCTATTCTTTTCTTTCTTTCGCTTTCTCTCTCTATTTAATTCATTTTCCATTTTCCTTAATACCAGCAGCTTGTCTTTCTGTCTGTCTATTCTCTCTCTCTCTCTCTCTCTCTCTCTCTCTCTCTCTCTCTCTCTCTCTCTCTCTCTCTCTCTATCTCTCTCTCTCTCTCTCGAATTATGAAAAGCTTCGGACAAACGGAACAAAACGGACATACATGGCTGTCATTATTGTAAGGATTGAACAATTTGGTGTGTGACTTATCGATGTACACAATGGGTTTATTTGCTGTAGGTGCCGGGAAGACACTCGGCAAGAACTTAAAATAAACTTGAAGGAAGAAAAGGAATATTATCATTGTTTTTTTCTTCTATGTATGACATTTTCTCCTTTTATCATTATCAAAGCAAATATTTCATTCAAAACGATGGATTATGTTTCAGTTACAATTTATGATATGAAATAAAATTTCAAAACAGTGAAAGAAGAAGGAAAAACACTCAGTTTCATTTTGACGACAAACGCTGTTTCATACATACAAACATTTATATACTTCCCTTTTACACACACACACACACACACACACACACACACACACACACACACATCAGTGTTCAATATTCTCTTACATTTCCATTGTACACACGCACACAGAATCACATACATTCCTTTTACATATGCATATGTTCTATCTCTTTGTGTCTCTCTCTCTGTCTCTCCCCTTCTCAACTCTACTTCTTTATCTCCCTCCCTCTCTCTCTCTAACTCTACTATTGTTTTTTCTCTCTCATTATCATCCTTTCCTTCGTTATGGACTGATGCTCCTCCTCAATATCCTTTTCATGTTTTGTTTCTTTCCTTCTTTCTTTTTTATTTCACTCTCTTTCTATTCCATTCACCTTCTCTTTTGCTCTATCTAATTACTGATAGCTTTGGATAGATGGACGCAGCTGTCATTATATTAAAGGATTTATACTTATCAAGTACCCCAGCACTTCAACAGAAGCTATTTCAGCCACTGGATTGAGCACTTTTATCAGAAGGTGCTGAAATTGCCATGACATTCAGTTGCCAGCTGACGAGGGGACTTTTTTTTTTTGTGTCCTTGCTTTTACATGTTTGCATTTCTAATCCATTTCTGCTACGTGTATGTGTTTGTGTGTGTGTGTGTGTGTGTGTGTGTGTGTGTGTGTGTGTGTGTGCACATATAAAATTTGTTTTGTCTGAGAAGTTCCACTTGATGTCTTGTTGAACTAGTCTGGTTAAATAGACAGTGAGATGGAACTTATTATACCAGTCAAAACAAACTTTATAATAAATTTGAATCTATTGAGCATCTCTCATCAGTAAATGGTTTGTTGTTATTCCTAAATTTCTCTAGGAAGATTATTAACATTTCTCTGTATATTCATATATGTGTACTTATATGTGCATGCACACACACACACACACATTTTCATGTGTGTGTGTGTGTGTGTGTGTGTGTGTGTTCATTTTCTTCCATAAAATGCCTGTTTAGATGTAACTGAAATTATGTCTAGAACTTCTGCCTTCTTCACCATTTTCCCTCCCCATTTCTCTCTTCCACCTCTCTCTCTCTCTCTCTCTCTCTCTCCCATCTATCCCTCTTATTCTCTCTCATATGTGTATGTGAGCATTATTCAAAATTGAAAAAGTACAGCATTGTGCTCTTTCCTTATTTGAATAGTCTTTGCATTATTAATCAGGACCTGTGGGTTTGTATATGCATATGTGTGCACATAAATGCATTCTTATACATAATCAATGTGTTCCCATCTTTCTTATTTCTACATTGTCTTTCATTTGGGGATTTTTCGTTGCCTCTATTTCTCAGTAAATACCACTATTAATGGGTTTAACATTTTCCATTTCATTTTTCTTTTTCTCCCCCTTTCTCTCTCTCTCTCTCCCTCCCTCTCTCTCTCTCTCTCTCTCTCTCTCGCTCTCTCTCTCTCTCTCTCTCTCTCTGCTCAGTTGGTATTCTTATGTAGCTCAAGTTATGAATAAATGAAAAGTATTCTAAAAAGAGGTAACTTAAACCAATCTCTCCAGTATTTGACCGTAACCCTAGCAGCTTCTTATTATTCATGGATCGAGCTATTTCAACAGTTCAATAAATACCGGAGGTGTTTGGACAGGTCAGCTATGACCAGTAACTGTGTGCTTCTCTTTCTTTCTTTGTTTAGTTGTCTTGTATTTTATTTTTCCTCTTTTCGTCTTATTTTGGAAGACAGACAAGGGTTGCTAATGGCTTTTAAATGATTGTTCTCTCTGCTAAATTCTGCATCTTGGCAGTTCTAATTGAAATGTTGTTACTTATAAGTAGATAGGTGGGATGGCTATTACAAACTGGCCATCATCCAGTGGCACCGATTGCCAAATTTGGAATCAGTTACTTTGAATGTAACATACATGCCGATGAATATACAAGACTTAAAGAAATCATTTCTCTCCTATACCTTCTTCTTTCTCTCTTTTTCTTTCTCCTTCCCCACCCTTCTCTCTTTCACACACATCCATATCTTTCACCTCCTACTCAATCATCTTAATTCAACTTAATTCACAATTTGTTTGATGATGTAAATTTACCTTTGGTTGTAAATAATTCAGTATTCTAACAACCTGTAACTGAGATATTTTAAAATCTTAATTAATCTAATAAAATATCATTAGAATTCAATTTTCTTTAGTTTCAGCCACAACTAAGTATAAAATAAGAAAAGTCCTCAAGAATCTGTAAACTTTTAGATTATTTTTAGTTTTTTTTTTTTTAAATATCTATATCTACTTACCTATTTGTTTGATTACACTGGGTAACACAAACTTTGCTTCTCTAAATGTTTTTAATGTTTCTAAGGTAGTTTTATTCTCTTGATTTCAAAACTAACCTTGAAAATTGCATAGCATCGATATTTTAGGAGATAATTATGGTTTTTCTAGAGAATGGAAACAAAATTTAGCTGCAGTAGTACTTTATTCAATTTATTCACATTATACATTAATAGGAACTAAAAATATTTTGTACTAATATCTATTTATAAATTAATGAGAAATGTAAGAAAAACTTTGATGAGATTATAAGATCTTACTAGAAATGCACCAAAGATTGTGCTCTCCTACTGTGAACTATGTCTGTATGCACCAATGACTATATATAGTCCCATATATAATTCCAAAATTTATTTATGTTTAACAACTGAATGAATTTAATAAAAGCATCTAAATATGAAACATCATGAAAAATAATGGTAGATGGAAACTGAAAGAAGCCCAATGTATATATATGTATGTATGTATATATTCATGTGTGTGTGTCTTTGTGTCTGTGTTTGTCTCCCCATCATCACTTGATGAATGATATTGGTGTGTTTACATCCATGTAATTTAGCACTTTGGTAAAAGAGACCAATAGAATAAGTACTAGGCTTACAAAAAATAAGTCCTGGGGTCAATTTCTTCAACTAAAAAAAAACCCTAAAGGCAGTGCTCCAGCATAGCCACAGTTAAATGACTGAAACAAGTAAAAGAATAAACAGAATATAGCCTCAGAGTCAGATGAAGACAATCCTGCAGTAATATGAAAATTACTAAACAATTAAACGGCACTCCGGGAATAGAACCATTCACATTTGACACCATAAGGCAGCAACAACATTCATTAATATTATTTTCTGATTTAGGCATAAGGTTGCAGTTTTGAAGGTAGGATATTAGTCAATACCATTGACCTCCAGTACTTTATTACTCACAAGGAGATGAAAGCAAAGTTGACTATGGCAGTGTTTGAACTCAAAGTGTAAAGCCAGAAACAACAACAGTAATAATAATAATGTGTATGTATATGTGTGTGTGTGTCTCATTGTCTTGACATTGTGTGATTGTTGTAAATGAACATCATCATCATTCAAGTAGTGTCATCTGTCTCCAAATGAGGAAGTGTTGCCTTGCTTCGAAACTGGTGAGGATTGGTGACAGCAAAGGTATCTGACTATAGAAAACTCTTCTTCACTGAATTCTATCTGATCCATGCAAACGTGGGAAAGTGGATGTTAAAACAATAACTATGATGATGATGAACACTAGAAAGTGTTTAATTTTGAGTGACATAAATCTAGGTGAGAGAGGAATTCAGAAATACTTGGTGTTGCTACTATAAGCAGCATAAATGTAATTAAAGGTGAGTGTTGTTCATTAAACACTGTATCATACTTTACAAAGATGCTTCATTGTTTTCTATTCAGTTATTTGCTTCTCAGAAATTTTCCCAAGGATATTCTTTTCTGTTAAAGACCTTTGAAAAGGGGCACTTTCTTTCTATGGTGTACGGAAATATAAATAACTAGAAATTGCTACATAAAGAGAATCTCTTTAGATTGTGGCAAATTAGAATTCCCTTACATAAAATCTTAGTCCAATAACTTATTTGAATAGTCTTGATGTACCTGTCAGCTTCGCTTTATCAATAGGCACTGCACTGTTGGCAACAGAGGAATTCTATCTCAGAACAAAGGACAAACTATACAGTGTTTACCAATGAAGTATGCTACTGCATGGCAGTAAAATATTGGTAGTTTGCAGAACATTTTGTGATAACCGAGTTGAGCAGAGTTCATTGAGTCTTCACCATTAAGCTTTGGAAAAAGCTGAGTACAAGTGAGTTAAGAGTATAACACTGCATGAAAAACATTGTTCATTGTACGTAGTGTAGACGACTATATTAGTATGGTTATGTAATGTCAATGAATTGTACTTTTTCTGTGTCTTGAAAAAATAATGTTCTTTGTTCCAAGACTGCTCCTATCAAGCAGAACTGTGATGAGAAGCATTCCATCTATGATTAACCAGTTTTCTCTTTCTCAGACATTAGTATATCTAGAAGTATATAATCCAATGTCGCCTTCCTTTCTTTAAGAAGGGAGATTGTAATTTAAGGTATGTTTTCCTGCTAATTCTAGCAGATCAAATAACTATGTAGCAGTGCCTTCAATAGTTCATTTGGTGAAAAACCTTTGAAGGAAGACTCAGGATCAAGTAGTATGATCATACAGAACTTTATTTCATTATTGTGATGTATAGGATTAAGACACACAAAAGGTTGTTGGATTATATTGCAGACTAATCCATGCCAGCAAGAAGTGAATGGTTAAATGTTAAGTAGCAATTAATCTGTTACGTCTTGTTTTACTTAGAGAAGGATTGTCATTACACAGTTTTTTTTATGTTTTTGTTTTTTTTTTAGTTTATCTTAGATTGAAATATCAAAATGATTGGAAGAAGTTCTTTAATTTGATATCTAATTTGAATTATTGTCTGCTAGTTTGTTGGATTTCTCAGAAGAACAGTCGTACAAAAGAACAATGCAGCAATGCAGTTCTGAGGAAGATAGAATAGACAGTAGAAGCCTAGATGATAAGTCACAGTGGGTACCACAAAAGGGTGTAAGTCAAGTTCATTGAGAGGCTTTACATTTTTTTTTTTTTTTTTTTTCAGTCAGAAAGGATGGCAGTACCCATGCCCATTTACAGGGCCTTTCAGATGGGTGAGAGGGAAGAAAGTATATGCAAACATTCAGACTTGACTTGAATGTTTGTTATAGTGTGGATTCCATTAAAGACATCCAAGCTGTCACATTAGGTTCAGTTCACATCCCCACCCCCACCCAAGTAAGCCGCAGAGGGGTTTGAACTCGATTGCAAAAAGCTAGACCAAATACTGTAAGGTAGCCAGTCTGACTTTCTTACAGTTCTGCTTATCCACTACTCTGCATTAGTACTTTTACATCAACCCTGAAAAGATGAAAGGCAAAGTTGATTTTTATAGAATTTAAATTCAGAGTGCAGACAGAATAAAAACTGAGGCATTCTGTCTGATGTTCTACCAATTCATTGGCTTGATAGATTATGATATTGCTCGGACAAATTTAAGCAATGAATGAGGTTTCATCTTAGGATATCATCAGTACTTGGGAACATTTGGTTGTATCAGAGAGAATATTGATGATTTTTAAACTTTATGCAGCTAAAATATATTTTGGTTTCTTAGAAAAGGAAACTTACATGTTTAATATTTTTTAATTGTGTTCTGCATATATATATATATATA
>NC_068989.1:48651404-48655838 GCF_001194135.2 Octopus bimaculoides | reverse complement strand
AGAACTTCATGCCAAAACATACTACAATTCACAAAAACGTACAAAATATTTTTGAAATATGTCACAACCACAAAAATAGAGAAAAATATCAGTTTTTCTTAGAAAATTTGAAATATATGGGTGTATAATGACATGAAATTGATGAAAATACATATAAAAAAAGAAAGAATATTGAAATTTAAAATCTTTAAAACATACGGTACAGTCAATTTTTCAGTAAAAACATATAAATTGTACAAACTTACCAACTTCGGCAGCACTGCAAATGAGTCCTTCAAATGGAGTCCTGTCACAGAGAATGTTTGTCCCTGTGATTTGTTACTTGACATCACAAAACTTACACAAATAGGAAATTGCAATTGTCTGAAAGTAAAGGGGATTTCCACTCCCAATGGAATAAGGGGAATCCTCGGTATGAAGACATCCTCTCTCTTTCCACACCCCTGTACTTGAACCACAAAGAACTGGGATCACATAACATGCATGTTTGCAAACAATGCCCTGACACTTTTGGGGGACTTTGAGCAGTGGCCTCTGCCAGTGTTGCATGACACTGTGCCCCATCTTCTAGCAACCAGTGCTTGAAGCAGGCCTCCTGGTATGTTCCACGTACCTCGCCATCAAAGGTATTCAGGTCATGGAAACACAGTCATCTGACTTCATGCAGTAAGAGACCGAGGTAGTATCACTCCTATTGACTTTGATGGACTGTGTAAACTCTCCTGAGGCTGAGACTTTGATGTAGCGCCCTCTGCCAGCATTGCATCCCATTGTGCCCCATCTTCTAGCAACCTGTGCTTGAAACAGGCCTCCCGGTATGTTTCACATAACTAGTCGTCAAAGGTTTTCAGATCCTGGAAACACTCCTGTTGACTGGGATGGACTGTATAAACTCTCCCAAGGTAATTGCCAGGATGTCCATTAACATCTTGACCAGCCTTTCTTTGTACCCACTTCTTTTTGGCATTTACACAAATTGTGAGCTTATTGGAGCAAGTATTCTGAAAGACACGTAGAGTTAAGTGCATAGAAAGCTTACAGAACCTCTCTGTAAACAATGTAAAGCTCTAGAAGAAAATAGCTTGAGTGAAAAAACTTGAGCCACTTTAGGATAGCTTTTTCTAACACATGACCGCTCAGTGGCATGGTTGAAATGTCATTAGTTAATAATAAAGGCTTATTGACTGTATGTGGCCCATAGCGATCATACGTATGCATGCATGACTGCACACACAACGTTACACAACGTTTTTTGATAGAGGGAGAAATGTAAATAGTGTATTTAAATAGATGGAGTGCAAAAAATTTTAAATAAGTAATGTTGTAGGGAGAACATACAAATGCCATAAAGGCAAAGATATTTACACACAAGAAAATTAAAATACGTGGAAGTCAGTTTTTAGGTATATGTGGCAAAACTAAATTTAAACAGACTGAGTGAACAAAAATTAAATTATTTTTCAGGGAGAATGTACAAATACCGTAACAACGGAGATTTTTACGCATGGCTAATTGAAATACATGGAAGTCAATTTGTAGACAGAAATTTGTGAGTGTGTGAGTGAGTTAAAGAAAGAAAGAGTGTGAAAGAAACAGACATAGACCAAAAGAGAAGAACTATTACAGAGGGTGAGAGAGAGTATGTGTAAGTAAGAGAAACAGAGAATGAGAAGGGAAAAATAAGCAGAAAGAAAAGGGAGAGAACCGGTTGAAAATTGCAGAAGTTTTTAGAGAAAAACCTATGTAAAACACCATTTTTCCTGGTTTCTCACTTTATGCAGGAACTCTGGACAAAATGCTATAGTGCAGGACTGTCCTTGGCACATAAGTAATGTGTGTTTAAAGTTAGGTGAAAATTGGTTGAAAACTGTAGAAATGCATACGTATTACACACACAAACACAGACATCCTTTGTTTTTTATATACAGATATATTATTATATATATATATATTATTATATTGGGTTATCCCATAAATAATGCAGTTTTTTCAGTTACATGAATTAAAAGTCAGAGGTGGAGGATAAACTACCTGCATCAACTTGCTATAAAAGCAGATAGTAAGTTTACTTTGTACTTATTCTTAGTGGAAGTTTTGAAGAGTGCAGTTCGATTCTATCAGTTATTTTTTTCAAAGCTATAATAGAAGTGACAAAGGAGCATATTCAGGATATTTTGCTTTATGAGTTCAATAAAAGCAATGTGATATGGGGATCGGACAATAAACGTAAGCCAGTGTCAACAGTGGCTCTAGAAATTCTGAGCCAAAAACTACAGCCAAGAAGACGAGCCACATGCTGGCAGATCTGTAGAGATTGATAAGGATGTCCTGCAAACCCTAGTGGAACAAAATCCCATTGTAACTATTGAGGAACTAGCAGAGAAGCTTGGATTTGGTCATTCAATTATTCATCGACACCTGGAAAAGTTAGCAAATTGGGTCAATGGGTTCCTCACAAACTTTCCAAGTCTAATCGTGCACAAAGAGTGAATATGTGCTCTTCTTTTCTGTCTCATCTCACGAATGAACCTTTTTTGGACCGAATAGTGACTGGTGACGAAAAATGGGTTCTCTATACAAATGTCAAGCACTGAAGACAGTGAATAGGGAAAGGAGAAACACTGGCACCCCGGGCTAAAGAAGGTCTTTACCCACATAAAGTGTTGTTACCTATTTGGTGGGATATGAAAGGTTTAGTTCATTTTGAACTTTTAAACCCAAACCAAACAATAACAAAGGCGATCTAGTGCAATGATGATGATGATGTATATATATATTATTTAAAACAGTTTGATTCATTTCCCAAGTTTCTCAGGTTTCTAACAGAAAGTTGTCTATTTCAAGCTTAGCTTACTGAATTTGATAATCTAGACCTGAAAGAAATGGATATCTATGAAGGCCCATGAAACTTTCATTCACATGGACCTGAATCAAACTGTTTTAAATAATACATGTAACTCTTTCTAAATATGTTGAGTGCCATTTTCTTTTGATTGTACACTCACTTGTGTGTGTGTGTATATATCATCATCATCATCATCATCATCGTTTAACGTCCGCTTTCCATGCTAGCATGGGTTGGACGATTTGACTGAGGACTGGTGAAACCGGATGGCAACACCAGGCTCCAATCTAATTTGGCAGAGTTTCTACAGCTGGATGCCCTTCCTAACGCCAACCACTCAGAGAGTGTGGTGGGTGCTTTTACGTGTCACCCGCACAAAAACGGCCACGCTCGAAATGGTGTCTTTTATGTGCCATATATGTATATATATAGACAGATGGATGGATGGATGGACGGACAGACAGATAAATAGATAGGTGGGTAGGTAGGTAGGTATGTACGTACATTCATTCATTCATTCTTTCTTTGAGAGACAATTAAATGTTATTAAGCATGGTCGGTGGGTATGAAGTTTTGAACCAGTGGTCTGATTGATCACAAATAGGGGTCTCATGCGTTCTACTGCAATTGAATATGATTGAATTAACAAGTTTCTCCTTCAAGCATGTCTTGTTGTTAAATGATATGTATGATTGGCAGTGTTTATTTACATGGCATGTAGATGATGTTTGAATAGAGAAAAGTGACAGAACAGTGTATGTTGCTGATATTTGTGTTAATGGCACTTCTGTATTTAACTAGGTTGCCAAGTCTTTGCTCTAAACTAGCAACCCTTGTTGAACTTGCTTCTAGATTTCTCCAGCCTTGACAGCATTTTCGTTATCTCAAGGAACTGAACACTTATTTCTTTGTTAAACATACACGTTATAGAACTTACTGCAGTATTTTCTGTCATGAAAATTATTTCATTTCTTGCACAGAGGTCAGATCAAGATTTAGAAGGTACTTAGAAAATACTAGATTTTGGTTGGTCAGAGTTCAAGACTTTTGAGAAATATCCTTTTGTCACTTTTTATCTTGTTAATCAGCAACCTTCTTATCACTGTAGCTTTATTCATTCATGTTGGTTATAAGAAGAAAGCAATATCCAGGGTTGTCAGTAAAAATAAAGGCCACAGAGAAATTGGAAGTCAAGAATAGTAATGGGAGCCATAAATATATCAAGGATGGTCACAATATCAGGCATCTGCATACATCATTTTAAGCTATTGGACATTGCCAAAAATCAAAATCTATTGATTTGAACTTTTCCTCTCTGTCATCTTTGAAACTTGGCAAATTATCATCATCATTATCATCATTGGGTTGATAAATGAAATCTTCATTTTGCTCACATTGCCATTGTTATCACCATGGCTATAATAGTAACAATTTATTATTATCATTATTATTATTATTATTGTCGTTGTTTCGTCGTCATCGTGGTAACCAGTTCAACCATTGCAACTGCTAAACAACCTTTGTATTTTTATTCTATTGGTATGCCTTATATATATATATATATATATATATATATATATATATATATA
>NC_068989.1:48639564-48651158 GCF_001194135.2 Octopus bimaculoides | reverse complement strand
ATATATATATATATATATATATATATATATATATATATATATATATATAAATGTGTGTGTTTACACTTGCACAGATATGAATTTATCCATTCATATAAACACAACTACATTTATAATTCATGTATACATATACAGAGACAAACAGTTTTATACATACATACATACATATATATATATATACACACATATATGTTTGTGTGTGTGTGTGTGTTTCCAAAGTGCATATAAGAGAAAGAAAGAGTGAGAGTAATAGATACAAAGATGCTTCCATAAATAAACAATTATATCTGCAGTTCCAAGCAGTATTAATTAATAAAATCGAATCATTTTTATGTGCAGACTGGAAACTTTCAAACATTAAAGTTTCACCTTCACATTTTATATCATGTTTGGAGGACACAACTATCATCAACCTTCACACCCTGTAGAATCATTGCAGGAACCACTGAAGGTTTCATCTTTATGTTCTGTGTTTAGATTGGATCACCCTGGCAGAACCACAGCTGCCTTTAAGCTATCCATGTGAGAGGAAATACCCTATATTTTATTTAGCTGTCAAAGATTGTTGTTGGCACTCCGTCGCTTACGACGTTGAGGGTTCCAGTTGATCCAATCTACGGAACAGCCTGCTCGTGAAATTAACGTGCAAGTGGCTGAGCACCCCACAGACACGTGCACCCTTAACGTAGTTCTCGGGGATATTCAGCGTGACACAGTGTGACAAGGCTGGCCCTTTGAATTACAGGCACAACAGAAACAGGAAGTAAGAGCAAGAGAAAGTTGTGGTGAAAGAGTACAGCAGGATTCACCACCATCCCCTGCCGGAGCCTCGTGGAGCTTTAGGTGTTTTTGCTCAATAAACACTCGCAACGCTCGGTCTGGGAATCAAAACCGTGATCCTATGACCGCGAGTCCGCTGCCCTAACCACTGGGCCATTGCGCCTCCACAGCTGTCAAAGATATAACATCATCATCATGCTTAAACCTGTTTTTTTTTTTCCCATGTTGGCATAGTTTGGGATGAAATTTATTCAGACAGTATTGTTTGGTTGGAGCCACTTCCTGTTGCCAACCTTTATTTCTTTTTTATCATACTGGCACAACATAAAAAGCTGTCATGCTGGTGCAATGTAAAAAGCTCTCATGCTGGTACTACATAACAGTACCTGTGCCTACACCACGTAAAAGCATCTATGCTGATGCCATATGAAAAGCTCCCAGCACACTCTGTAAAGTGGTTGACATTAGGAAGAGCATCCAGCTGGAAAAACTAAACCAAGTCAAATTGGAACCTGGTGCAGCTCTCCTTCTTACCAGTTCTAGTCAAATTGTCCAATCCATGCCAGCATGGAAAACGGACATTAAATAGTGGTGATGATTATGATATGTTTTTATTTCATGCATCAAAACTAGTAAAAACTATGTTCAGTATCAGTATGGAAACACAACGAAACAGTCTCACAGACATGTGTGTACCCCAGGGGACGGGGACACACACACACACACACACACACACACACACAAGGTTCTATACAGATTCCGTTTACCAAATATTTTACTCACACAACACAGTGGGATGGAATCCAAAACTACATGTTTCAAGTGAAGATATCAACTACACAGTCATACCTAGACCTCAATTTAATATACAGGTACACCACTAATTTTCCAGCTGCCAATGGTCCTGCACCCCCTTTTAATCTTGATAAATTATGAAGGAACTTGAAATTCCTATTGTTGCCAGTCTAGTTCATTGCTCAACCAGGGGTGGTATTGTATGTATCATGTGCTTACATGCATTATTTACACATTACTTTTTAATGGCTCTACCAAAATTTTGATTGATCCTCTGCTTAAAGTTACCCTTAGGCATGGCTACTTCAAGTAAAAGAACTGAGAGTGTCAGTGTTAGTGTGAGATGTAAATACCAATCTATATTGGTCAAAGATCAAGTAGAACTATTCACGGTACTTTAGACATATGAGAAGTGTATAATCAGTAGGGTAGAGATGTGGTGATGAATGAACACATGTGATGTGTCAAAATGAACACACGTGGTATGTCAAAATGGTTAATCCATCAGAGTTTTGAAACCAAGGATACGGAAAAACCAGTGGCTTACTTATATATATATATATATATATATATATATATATATATAAGCCCAGTTTTAGAATAGGTGTACCATATGTCTGCATGGCATGAGAGACAACTAAAAGAGGTTGGTATCAGGAAAGGCATCCAGCCATAAAACACTGCCTTGAAATTTTCTATCTAACACACACTAACATGGACAGCTACATGTAAAAACAATGGTGGTGATGACAGCAGCAGTAGTAGTAGTAGTAGTAAGTATTTCATTTGATTGTGAAGAATTTATTTCCAAATAATGGGCTCCTGATACAAATTGTATTTAATTTAATAGAATATATAATAGACTAAGAAAGAGCACAAAATATTAAGTGCAAAAGTTATAAAGTTTCGTTTAGTATATTAAATTAAGCAGGCAATCAGAATGGTATTGTTTTTTGCTTAAACTGTTGAGATGGTTGCTAAAATCTAATGAAGTATTTGTTAATTATACATTGCTAATGATTAAAATAGTAAGTTGTACCTAAATATAATTTTTATTTATGTACATGAAGTGAGCCAAAAAGAAGTATGCATCTTGATTGTGCCTACATGGTTGCTGTAAAAGAATGCAAAAATCATCAATGCTGTAACCAGTTGTTCTATTATTGAATTAACCAACTGTAGCTCTCAGCAGGAATTGTTTACCTCTAGGCCACCCCTGGTTGGGCAGAAGTAGAATGGAAGGTTTTTTTTTTCTTTTCTAGTCATAGTCATAGTCTTTTTGTATATATAAAACTGCCTTGTCCAACGTCTTTTTCTTTTAGATGGTTAGTGTAATTTGAAGTAGATTTAATTACTATTTCTAGCAAGTTAAGCAACTATGTAGATAGAGACTGCTTTGTTGACTAAGAATACAAGGTGGGAAATCTCTGATTAGGAATATTAAATGATTGAAATTGAATATTATTTTGAAGAAATTCATTGGTGAATATTAGTTGAAATATCTACTTAGGTATATCATCTGAGGTTATATATTGATCTAGTGGAATGCAGTGTTTGATAGCTCAACTGTAATATCTTCATTGTTTATTAAAATTGTCTTGCCTGCATAAGACAACCTCTGTAGTACTGGTGCCATGATTATATAAATTACAGATTTCTTTTTTCTCAAGAGAATATTACCATAATCTTCCCTTTAATCTCATCTTGTTTATATTTTACTATTGAGCATTTTCTTTAGTGTAGACTTTTCTACAGCTATCAGTTTGTTATTCCAAGCATAACTATCCTGTCTGTGTACATCCAAAACTATTTTCTCTAATGTGTCCGCGGTTGGCTGAAACAGCTGACACTTCTCATTCTCAGTATTATAACAACCACATGTATAGCCTTCATAGAGCCAGATCCACCAGGAGCCAATACTCTTATGTCACTCACAAGTGAGTTCTTTTTTAGAGAAATTTAGTGAAAGCATTGTTGTTTCTGTAGACATTAGCAAAATCTTTGATAGTATTTGTCATGCAATATCATATCAAAACTTCTTACCTATGGGGTCCAATCTGTCAGATTTTGGATAAGTAGCTTCCTATCAGATCACACTATCACAACATATGTACATTGCTCTGTGTGTCCCACAATCAATCCTACTGTCTCCCACCCCCAGGGCTTGGTTTTGTCTCTATTTTCACTTTATTCCTTCCATACATCAATGACTTACTTGCTGCAATGATCTAACAAGGCTCATTCTTGCACTGATGACTGCAACTTTTCATTCTTCCTGACCTTCCTCAGTTGCTCATCGTCCACTTGCAGTCTAGACACCACATGCCCAACTTGCACTGATTCCATGCACTGTGACCTCTAAAGCATCCTCTAGTGGGGGATGCTTTAGTCATGTCATTCTTGTCTTTTTGAACAACAAAAATACACAAGCATTATGACTATCAAGAAAACATCATTGTACCACGTCTCTCTAAACAGGAGCAGCTCTCAACTAGAGACCTCACAATTAGTCCAAATGTCAGGTCTCACTATCAGTAAAAACTCTCCTTGCAAAAGTACACCCTTAACAGAGCTTGAAGCACATTCCAAAGCCTAGTCCTTCTCTTTTGGGCAAGAAGGCACCTCATATTCCAACAATTATTGACACTCTTCAAAACTCATGTAAGACTCACAATGGAGTTTTGCTTTCACACTTGAGATGGTGGTGTCACTGCTGCACACACAAACATCCTATGAAAGGTCACTTGACTAATTGCCATAAACTCACTCCCAAATATACTTCAAGCTCTGTACCATAGATATACTGTCTTTTCTGTTTGCCTTTTCTGCTTTTGGCTGGTCTCATGCTGTCTCCACTCATGCACTCTTTACATACTCATCTCTCCTCTTCTTATCAACTTTATTATGTTTAAATGCTCAAGCCCCACTCTAACTACAAGACCCAGTCTTTCCTCTCCTGAAAATTAATCCTCTCGAATGTCCTCCTTGTTCATGTCTTTCTTGCAAATGTTAACATGCAACAGTTTAAGTGGAACTTAAACTGTGTGATGAGCCTTGGAGGGCTTGCAAAGGCCATGGGTACTGCTCCTTCTTCCACACATAACAAGTGAAACAAACAAAATCTTCATTTTCTAGTATTAAATGTATTTTTACTAGACACTTGAAAGAAGGCTAGCAAACATTATTTTCAAGAATGTAGCTCAAGTGAATGCAAAGACCAAATCTTTGCTGACTCAACAGTATTAAATTAAAATAAACGACAGCTGTTGGTATTTTCATTCCCCTTTCCTGCATTGAAGATCAGCATTTTTTTATAAAGTGGAACTAATGTCTTGATAATACTCAGTTCCATTCTGTAATACATGCATTGTTCTTGACTCTAGTGGGAAACATGCTTGAGAAAAGTAATTTTTGATCCACATTTTAGTCGATATTATGTAAAAATGTATTTAGAAGTATATTAATTTATTTTCTTATTTCTTATCTATTTAATTTTCAAATTCGTCATACATTTCTAGCATTTACTAACCACTCTTTGATAATAAATGGAGTTTAGATGGACTTACAATTTTATAAATGTGTGTGTGTGTGTGTGTGTGTGTGTGTGTGTGTAAATATATATAAATGTATAAATATATTAATGCACTTTTATAGAGTCACCATTCATTTGTTATTAAATTTTGCAATCTTTACATAAATTTGCAATTTTTACATCATGCAACTTTTGATTTTTCTTTTTCCCTTCCCTACAAGAGGATTAAATAGGCTTTCTAAAATTTTATCCGTTTAAATGTACAAGAGAAATATGTTTTCAGATTAAAGTTAACGAAAATGATTGCAAATCCATTTGTTTTTCCATGACTGATTTTTCAGAAATAATTTTCAAACCAAACAGTTAAAATTGGTAAAACTTCAAATAGCAGCTTTTGAAGTTTACACAAATTTAAATCAATTCCAGAATGTAATTTCCTAAATTTCTTCCAAAAAACTTCTAGAATCCACTTTTTACTACAAATATTTATGCTTTGCCACTTTCCCATATTCTATTTTACTATAAAAGTTATATTTCATGTATGTATGTGTGTAATTTATAATTGTTTGTTGTAAAGTACATAGTACTCGTTTCATATATATGGTAGTGTTTATCTTGATGACAGAATCAATTGCATGAATGTGTGTGTGTGCGTGGTGTGTTTATAGAAGTTAGGAGAGGAAGTTACACAAATATACATGCATGTGTATACCCAGTTTTTATGCTTTATTTTTCTTACACAAACCTAAGTGCTCAAAACATGCTGGATGTAAAACTAATGTGCATTTGCATATGAATGTAGTTATGTATGTTTATGTGTATAGTTGTAACCAAGTTCATATCTGCATTTTAACACATACATTCATACTTACATACATACATATATATATATACACACACAACAGAAATATTGTATTGGTTTTTTTGGCGGGGGGTGCAGGGTTATTGTAAGAAGGCATTTTGTAACATAGATGCAAGCACATACACGTGCATGTATGTAAAATGTTGTTTTTATCATCATCATCATTAAAAATGTCAATAATAAATGAATTACATTCTCTCTCATATCAAATGATAAAAATAAATGTTACATTGTATGTTAGGGTTTAAAGGAAAATCAATATAATTTAGAATTTCCCACACAATTCCTAATGCAAATATATTTGAAAATTCAACTTTTAAACTAGAAAACAAATTATGTAGATTTGTATACATTTAAAAGCAGATGAAGTTTTTTAAAAAATTAAGCCTAAGAAGTATATTTAGTAAAAAATTACTTTCACAAACTCTGCAAATAACAATGCTGAAACAAATGACGGGAAGAACAATATTGTAGATCTTTCCAAACACTGCCAACAAGGACCATAGAACAGCAGTAACGATCATGGGACTTATGGTGATGGAAATAGGTATAAAAGAGACAGTAATGGAGGTGGTAGTGATGGTATTAGTAATTGATACTGATAATAATGGTGATACCAGTTATGCATGAGAGTTGCTGATCTAACATTTGGTAGATTTTCATATCCTCAAAATATGTAAGGTTTCTGGTCTTGTAAAACCACTGTAATTTAATTTACTAGCCTTTTAATTGACTAAATTTTTAATACAAAATGCTTTACAATCAGCGTGATTTTGCGTCATCTTCCACTGTGTCAATTCTTTTTTTTTTTTTTTTTTTTTATTTAGATAATCATTTTCTAGCCATATTATCTCATTCAAAAAAATGAGAATGACTGTGTAAAAAGACTTTGAATCTGTAGATACAAAAGCTTTGGGTTTAATTTCAGAGATGATTCTGTTGCTCCGTTAGCAAATTTAGTGATTATGTTTGCCATTAGAGACTGATTTATGACTAAGAGATGTTTACAGTGTCCTCAAATGAGACTGTCTTGTTAAATCATTTTAGACAAACTTTACTGCAGTTCTGTAAGTTACATGTTAGTTACTTTCTATGGGCCCTTGATTGTGCACTTCTCTTCCATTTGGACCTGAATTTTTTGATTATGTCATTTTCCTAAAATCTTTGAAATCTTCCATGTGGTCTCTTTCAATCCCTTAGATACCATTTAAGAACTGCACAGTTCCACCTGTTGTCTCTGGGTTTTAGGACTTGTGCTTTTAGTAATTCATAGTAAAATTGTTCACTCCTTTCCATTCTTGAATTATCTCCTTTTAAATATGCTCCCATAATGTTATTCCTAAAATAGATCTTTCAATGGTCCTTTACATTATAGCTAGTCACTATTCTTCCTTCTTTGTAGTAGACCATGTCTTACTTGCATATAAAAGAGCAAATAAGACAGATTACTATGCTGTGACTTATCCAGCTCTGCCTGAGCTCATATTTAATCAAGGCAAATGCTTTTCACGCTGTCATTACTCATTGCAAGATTCCAAATTTCATGTTAATAATAATTCAATATCACAGTAACCTAGAAGCATAGAAATAAAAAAGTGCTATTAAAACAAATTAAGAGATGCAGCTGTTGGATTTTGTATATTTCACTACTGTACCTATATTTAGTTTTCTCACTGTACTTACTAAGAAGATTCACCATTGATATTAGATATAATGAGCACTAATTTAAGACAGAATAAAAACGTACAAGAAATCCACTGATGGGATTCAAACTTCATGTTACCAATTACAAGACAGAGTCCTGCCATTCCATCTTCATAAAGTTGTAGTATAAAATATTATTTTCTGCTATTTTTACTGTGCTATTTTATAGCTATGATAGCTTTTGCTTCAAAAATGAATTATCATCCACTTGGCGTTGTCATGGTAGGTTATTCTACTAATGAAAACGAGAGCTAGTCCGGTGTGGAATAATTGGTAAACAGTCATCCAGCAAGCAAAAGATAGATAGTTCTATTCCTATGTTTACAATGTGTAATAATACTAACATTAAAATCTTAGCTGTTACTTCTTTTTTTTTTTCTTTTTTTAAGTTTATATGTGAGTAGGTACTAGTAGAAAGGGCATTCAGTTATAAAAACAACTGTACCAACAATATATAAAAATTCTAAGTGTGCTGGATCCCCTGTCTGCATGACAAATAGATATAGAATGTTTTTTAAATATTTATATACATATGAAGAAAGTTGAACATTCTTTTATTTTTTTACTTGATTCAATCATTGGACTGTGACCAAGCTGGGACATCATTTTGAAGACCTTGTCAATAAAATTAATCCCAGTAATTATTCTGGTACTTATTCACTTGATCCCTTTTACCAAACTGCTAACTTATTGGTATGTAAACGATCCAACAACAGTTGTCAAGTGGTGAGAGACAAACACATAGTGATGTACACTCACAAATCAAGTGCTGATCTTCAGAAGATCATAGAAAATGGGAACTTCAGGCTATAAATTTATTCATACTATGTATTATTGGTTGGCAAGATACTACAGAAAAATTCTAAATTCAAAGTGTGAACAGCATTGCTAAAAGATTGTCATGAACATAACATGTGCAAAAGAATCTTGGAATAGTTAATATTTTAGGAAAGTTAACATTGATATATTTTAAGAATTCAAATTGAAAATATGCTTAAAATTATCGTTATTTTCAGATAGCATAGAATATATAAGGAAATAATTATTGACATTATAAATTATACAAGAGAGAGAACTCTTAAGAGATTAATAGCATTAGATTAAAATCTTTCTCTGCACTTATACCACTATAAACAAAGAATTTATTAACCAAGAAACATTAAAAGTTTTAGCAAAACTTCAACACTGCTTAGAAGCACTCAAAAATTTTAATTTCTTGTTTAAAATATTAAAACTTTGTTGTAAAATATTCAGTTTTTTGATGAGGCAAATATTACATTATGTGTTTCCAGAAAGGCATGTTCAATAATACACTAATTTATCTTTAAAGTATTAACTGATCTTTAGATTCCAAATTATTTAATCTTGCATGATTCTTTAAAATAAACAGAATATCTTCTTTCAAAAGAATTCTCCATCAGCTTGATTAATATAAGATTTAAGGGTCATTTTGCCAGCAAGGGAGATTTTTAATGTAGTCGACTAAAGCTTTTAAAGAGACACCAGCATGTGAAGAAATGGAGTCGACTTGTAGGCTGTTGGAAAAAATAAATTGAGCTATATGTACAGGCAAAATTCCTATAATTATATTTTTTCACACACTGTGTTACAGGATTTTTTGATTTCATATAATTATGTATCTCTTCATATGAGTCATCATTTCACAGTATTTTCTATATTGAGCCAAAATAGATTATTTTTAAATATCTATTACAAATATATATAATAGATTTTTTTTTTTAAATATCTATTACAAATCTATTATAAATGCATTTTTGTATCCAACTACATCGTCGTCACTGATCTGCTTCCTAGTTTGACAGCTTCTTCATTCTTTGGAGAATTCAAATTTCTGTTTAGTCTTTTGGTATTTCCTCATAATCTTACTCTCTATGTATGTACATCTAAATCCATTTCTAACTGTACCGTAGGCAGTGACAACAATAGTAGCAACAGTAGTAGTAGTAGTAGAAAATTATCTTTTCTATTTTTATTTGGTTTCTTTGCTAGCATTTCTTTCTTACTTTTTTTCCCTAGTTTTCTTATTTTCCATTATTATGGGAATGTTATCTAAAATTTAATTCATGTATAATTATAAGATAAGGATTGCCATCTTTCTGAATCTGTTAAGAATGCTTCAGTACTCATTAGTTCAAGATTAGATCAAATAATTTTTTTTTCTCCCATTTTCATAACTTGTGTACAACTGAATATCTTGGAAAATAGTGGGGAAAAAAATAATTACAACTTATATTTTTTTTTAATAATTCAGTTTGTGCATTGAGTTGAAAAATTGGATTTTTGAGGTGGAAAGCATTAAATATAATTATTAATAGCTGTATACCAAAGCAGTGTTCATCACTAGTGTATTTGAGTGTTGTTTAATATGATTTAAATCATCTTCATGTATGTATGTATACACTTGCAACGTACACACATAAATATATATGTAAGCACATGTCTCTCTTGTTCTCTCTCCCTCACCATATATATATATATATATATATATATATATATATATATATATATATAACTCATGCCAGCATGGAAGGCAGATTTTAAACGATGATGGTGATATACATACATATATACACACACATACACATACATACATACATACATCCATCAACAGTAGCATTCATGCTTCAGCACTTATATTTTTGTGTGTGTCTGTGTGAGTGTGCCTGTATGTGTCCATCCTTTTTTTTTTTTTTTTTTACCTCAGGTCAGTCCTTATCGAACAGATCAATATTCAAAGGCAATGCAGCAACAGCTATTACCATATCTTTTCCTTATGTGTAGGGAGGTCAGAACCACATAATCCAAGTCCTTTTCCAAGATGGCACTATGTGATGTGAGGGAGATTTGGATGTGTTTCTAACAGGTTTAGCAACCACATAGAGCCTATGTCAATTTTAAGTTTGTTATTTGTGTGTGTATTTGCTTTGTGTCTCTTTCAGTTTACTAGGTTCCAGCAACATGAGCTTTAAATGCTTTTATTTCAAATGCTTTTATTTCAATAATACTTAATGTCTGCTTTGAGTTATTGGTTCTTCATACAACCTGCAGCATTAATTAATTTCACTATTAGTATTCTATACAAGGTAACTCAAGCATTAGAACATTTCAAATAGCGTTGTGGTATTTGTTCTGGTCCTTTATAGTCTCAGTTTCAATCCCATTAGGGTCAGCTTTACCTTTCATCCAATCAGAGTCAATAAAATAAAGTACCAATGAAGTACTAGAGTTGATTCAATCCATTAAACTTCTTCCCCTAAATTTCAGGCTTTTTGCCTGTTAGATGCAATTACAAATAGTCTCTATATATCTTAGCTGTATATAGCACAAAGATGCATGTCAATATTTGGTAATTTCTAACCATATTTCTAACTATATCAAGTTTTAAAAAGCATAATTTTACTCTATAAAAAATGCTTAGGATTCAATATAAGGATTAGACAAAGTAGGCAAATGGTTATGCTAGAACCAATCAATGAATAATTACACCAGTGCACCCTAAAATGTAAATGCCAAACTTTTTTTGTAGATTTAAATTTTAGGCTCAAACCACAGCAGCAATATGAATGTATGTATTTATGTATGTATACATACTTTATTATCAAAGCTGCAAAACATCACAAAAATATCACAAAAAACTGCTACTTGGAGTTTCATATTCCCATTTGTCAGGTAGTTGCGATCAAGAGCTATCTTGATCACAACTGCCCGATGAACAGGAACATGAAACTCCAAGTAGCAGTTTTTCTTGATATTTTTGTGATGTTTTTGTAGCTTTAATAATACAGCATATTACTTTACCTCTGGTATTAAAATACTATTTTTTTCCCACCTTGTTTCAGATTTATGCGCTTTCTCTAGTATATATATAATATATATATATATATATATATATATATATAT
>NC_068989.1:48623831-48633831 GCF_001194135.2 Octopus bimaculoides | reverse complement strand
TTAGTTATGTAAATAAAACCATTTCAGTTAGGAATCACAGACAAATTATCATTTTAGATAGCCAAGATATTACTTTTATTCTATATCACTTAACTAAAGTAATATTGCTGCTACTGATGATGATGACAGTGGTGGTGTCCTTAGATAAAGATTTATTTTAGACAGACCGAAAGTGAAATTTTATGTATAATTTTAAGTTGGTAAAATTATTGAACTGTTCCAAATATATATTCCTAGTACTTCTGTCAGTCATAAAAGAGTGAATAGCAAGGTCCACCTCGGGCGTAAGTGTATGCAGAAGAATGATTTATCTAAATTTTGCTATTCTGTGTTTCTGTTATCAACTACGCTACTCCCTCTTTAATATTAATGATAATTGTGTCTGGTTTAGGCACAAGACTAGCAGTTTCAAGGGTGGGGTTTAATTGATAAAATAAAGCACCAATACTCAACTGGTACTTTATTTTATCAACTCTTTATTTTATCAACAGGATTTGAACTCAGAATATAAAGAGCTGGAACAATTTCTGTAAAATATATTGTTTCTACTCTTACAATTCTTCCAATCTGATAATAAATAACAAGACAGAAATGATAAAACATCAGACTATATTTTCTTCTGTTGCTTTAGGCTTTATGTTCACATCTTACCTATGCAGGAACTAAGCCCATCTTTCTCCTTACTATATTCAGTACTATGCTAACTAAGTATCAATATCTAGCAGGGAATTGTTCCTATGCTACAGTATTTACTTGACCCTTTTTTGACCAGATTTCTAATGAAATAACCTTTCCGTGTGTTCAAATGAATTTTTAAAATAATCAAGAATTTAGAGAAATTTTATAAAATAACTTTGTTGTTATTAATCTAGTGTTTGGAACATAGCTTCAAAGGTTCTTAGAGAAAATTATGATGACTGGGTTTAATTTACATATGAACATTTTAAAATAGATGTTTATGTTCAATAGGAACAGATAGTCTTGGGCTGATTGGTATCTAAGAAGAATTAAAGATAGGTGGACTGAACTATTGAGAGTTGAGCATCATAGCTATGAATACTTTTGGTGCCAGAGACAATACAGATTTCTTAATGGCTGGTGGTTTAGTTTCCTACCAACATACTCATCTTTTCCCTGATAGTTTTAACCAAATATTAAAAAGATTGATTCAGTACTAGTTTCTAAATTTATAGCACTTCTGCTCATGTTTAACAATGTGGAAAAAGAAATGTATTATAATGTGTTTTAAAAAATTTTGACAGAAATTTCATTAAAAATGAAGAACATGCAGGATTATTTCAATTTTTAATCATATATATTTCATTTCATTCCCATCTTAGTTAAAATAATCCTTTTCAAAATCAATATTTGATAGAATCTTTCAAAAAGTTTCATATTTATAAAAATATCTTTGCATAAACACCATCGAATGCTTCCATTACGAACACATCATCACCATATTACAGGTGTCAAAAAATATTATGTTATGTACACAAACATTTTTTCTTTGTTTTGACAGCTCTGCTACTCTTCTTTTCTTGTTTATTTATTTTTGGAATAGAAGGAACAGTAGTATGAGGAATCAATTTTAATACAGCATTTAATTCTGTCCATTTACATGTGGATTTCAAATCATATAGAGCCCACCTCAGATATGCAGTTTTGTGTAATTATAATGTTGTGTATTGAACTCACAATCAATATATAACAAACACTGTACATTTGTTTAAAAAATTAAAAACTGCCAGTCACATGGCATGCAAAAGTTTTATGTGAACTTGTCTGTTTTTTCTATATATTGCAATTAAAATAAACTGGGACACAGTTGATTCCATCCCAGGTTGTTCTAAGTTGTAAGTACATTATTTTTCCAGTGTTTTTCGTCATGTTTGGATGTTTAATTTTTTTGCGTCAGTGTTTTTTGAACACTTTTGTTAATTGTTTTTTGCTGCCTTGTGGCAGTGTGTTTGTGCTTTCCCTCCTCTTATGAGGAGAGTTGGCCTCATAGAGAAGAAGATGTTCTATTCAGACATCAGCTTTAGTAAGGTGTCATCTTCTGAAGATGAGCTGTTGCGAGCAATAGGGAAGATAGACAGAAAAATTGAAAAGGAAAGAAAGTTTGCGGATGTGGCAAAACACCAAGGAAATGAAATCGATATGGAGAAAATTGAAAGTTTTAAAGGATTGCTAAGTAGGGACAGGTATCATGTGGACCTTGCCCCCACCCACAGGAAATGCTGAGTGATGTAAGTGGAAAGAACCATTATGTTCAAGATGTATTCAGTTAAAGCAGGAAAAATAGACATCATGACTGCAAGCCAAATTGAGAAAGCGCTAAGACCAATTTGGCATGAAATTACTTACCTGGCAAGAGGAAACAAATTCGGTACTGTGGAAGTGATGATGAAAGATAAGGCAACAACAAAAAGGTATGCAGCAGGAAGTATCAAAAACGATGAAATAGTCCTTCTACCCACTTACCTGGGACGACGTGCAACCATGGTATGGGTAGATGGTTTTTACTGCCTGAGTTAGATGTGGCCTGGATAACAGCAACAGTTCTCATGGATAATGAGGATGATATGACGGTGCTCCAGACCACTAGAACACAATGCGAAATGTGGAAGGGACAAGCACTGGAAATGACTATTCAAGGGTAAGCGGAAACGTTGGAAAAGATAACGAAAACCATTACCATGGATGAGGTAATAATGAGGGTAAAGGTGGAGGGCAGAATCCCTCGATGTTACAAATGTGGCCTAAAAGGCCACATTAAAGTGAACTGCCCTGAAACCAACCAAAAAACAATGGAAGAACAAGAGAAGGAAATGGCAGAATTGGTGGAGGAAACAGGAAAAAAGGAAGTGACCTTACCGCCAACAATGGAGAAAAGGGAGAAAACATGGAAGAAACAAAAGAAAATAAAAGAAAGCAAGTGATACAGACTTAAAACCCCAACCCACACCCTTTCAGCCCCCGCCCTCCCCCTACAGACACCAAGCCTACCCATTCCCCTCTGACACAAAAACAAAAAAGAAAGACACACGCACACAAGGACCCTCAAACTTTCCCTCCCCTGGCTAAAGGAAAAAAGTTTTATAGGTATAATATATGACATAAATGAAAAATTAAACCAGGAGATAGCTTCATGGAAAGACGTAAAAAACGTGACGACTGAGGGGTATGATAATGTGAAGGGTCAGCACTGTTGTCTTATATTAACCAAAGACCAACAAGAAACATTAGATAGATCTGATTATGGAAATGAGTATTGGGAAGTAAACTTGGACAGAGACGAGATGCCATTAATTACAGAGTACACAAATATTTTAAAAGAATATAAAATAGACAATCTTAAAGGAACTGGGTTTAAAAGAGGAGAGGTATAAATGAGGCTGCTTGAAGGTGGGGCTAAGTAGCTTCATTCCATTCTTTTTTTTTTTTTTTCATTTTTTCACTCTTTCATTCATTTTTTCATACATCTGTCCTACTTTTTGTCCTGTTGTGTATTGTCCCCTCTTTGTTTGCCCATTGTGGATAATAAAAAGTTAACACAGTTGACTCTGTCTCTACAGGATTACAGTTGTTGTTACCCCTTCTCATATGTTCAGCTGTTTGTTGTGCATCCACTATGGGGAAAGAGGAATTTGTGGTTTACAGCTATCCTATGCCTGTGCTTATGAAATAAACAAATAACAAAACTTGATAGGATGATCAACTAACAATAGAAGACAGAATTTTATATAAACTTGACATATAAAAAAACCAATATCATTATTAGTGTTTTATTTGAAATTAAATTATTTGAATCTCATTGCACCAAATTTTATGTGGAAGTAGCTAATTAAACAATTATTACAGGATTAGCTAATCTAATTTCACAAGAACACTCCAAAGAAAAACAAAAACAATGAAGAGAGTATGCAAAACAGCCTATAAATTACATACAAGCTAATAGAACAGGTGATGTTTAAGGAATGTACATGAAGCATTCCTTGATATCTACCTAGTCATACAAGTTAGTTGGTAATTAGTTTGTTCTTTTTCATACTATTTTAACTGCTTGTTCAATACAAGTTTTATTACTGACATAGTTTTATTAATGCTCAAAATCTGTTGTAAATTTTTACAGAATTTGTACTCAAACAAGTTAGTTCCTAACAAAGCCAGGTAACTAACTAGATTATTCAAGTCTTCATGCTATTGCTGGATAACTGAATTTTCCACCAGCCACTCTAACTTTAAATAAGTTCTATATTTAACCTGCCAAGAGATTGCAGCCAAAGCTTCCATGAAGAAAATCCATCCTTTCAGTCTTAAACGCAGTTTAATTTAATTGCTTGCACTTGTCTAATTTATTTATGTTATATTTGAAGTCCCTATTAGATAACCTGCATTAACTTTAACTAACACAACCATTTGTAAACCAAAGCCAGATCCAAGTTCTACACAGTTCTCTGTACTTGAATATGAAAAATATTATCTAACAATTGTAATTTTCTGGGTAATCTACTGTTGTTATTTCATTGTAACAAAGTCATGCAAGTTCAGTCATACATAGAAGCACTGGATTAATTATGTACCTTAAGAAATGGTGATTCTAATGAGCAATGTATTTCTTTTCAGGGCTGAACCAAATCAAGTTTTTATCCAAGATGGCAACAACACATACTTTCAGTCACACTTTAATTGGTCTAATGAACATGTGGAGTATGCACCTTTCAATGGATATGCACCTGCAGGAACAGTAAAGGTTAGTTTTGTTTTGTTTTGATTTTTAATTTTTTAAGTAGTGTAGTTTACGGTGGTTTAACCCCTTTACCATTTGAACTGGCCATATCCAGCCTAAATATTCTACCTGTTTTATGTTCAAACTAACCAGATCCTGCCTCTTACATCTACCCTACAATGTTGCTCTAAAAATAAGTAATCACATCATTGAAATCTCAAAGCTACAAGATAAGACATGATTAACTGAAAGCAGCTTGAATAAATGAGCATTACATTTGACAGAGTAATCCAAACATTAAAGGATTAAAACCATCACAGGACCCTTGAAAAGAGGTCATGGAAAGTATTCTTCCCCTATGTCTCAGCTGTTAAAAGAAAATAAAACAATTCTGACTTGAATGAAATGAAAGAGTTGACAAGAGTTAGTGTATTAACAGGTTTATCACTCAACAACCCTTTGTAACTTTAAATAACTATCCTAAATAGGTGGTGCTGTTTCACTATTACACAGCTAGTTTTAGTGGAAGCCAAAAATTTTAGTGCACCGAGACAACAGGGTAATGCCATTTGTAGGAGAGGTTGGGAAGATGAAAGGGGAGAGTGAAGTGTAGCATTAGATGAAATGAAACAGGGGACACTAAGCTAAGAGAAGTTAGTATAAATTAAAGCACTTGTGAACATGACATGAGGAATGGACAGGTAGAAGAAAGTGACAATTGAGAAATTAGCAATTAGTAACTGAAAAACGAAAATTAAAAAAATGAAAACAGAAGCAGTGTGAAAGGGTGAGATTTTAATAGATTACACGAACTGTTAGGAGACCCTCACAAATCCATGTTTTAAATTCCTCTCCTTTCACCTTCCCAACCTCTCCTACTAACAGTGTTACCCTGTTGTCACTCTGTACTAGACCACAACTATATTGTTGGAGATACACTAGCACATTGAAGTCAAAAATTATCCACACTTTTGCCAAAATTTTCTTTAGTTTAGCCACACTGCCTTCAGTACTTGCATGCTAAAAGTGTTACTTTTGTGGTTACATAACCGATTCTTGACCTTGGTCACTCCAGTTTCCTTTCTTGTGTTACAGAGTAAACATGGCTGCTCTGCTCGCAGTGTGCATCATGGAAAAAAATAACCAAGATCAGTGATCTGATGTCTCTAATCTGAAGGTGTGTCAGGGGCTGAAATTTATTGCAGGCTTTCAATACAATACAGGACAGCACATTACCATGTAGAAAGTTATTTTAAGAGACCCAAGAATATGAGATGACCATAAGTTGAGCCCTAGTTATTAAATAAATCATTGGCACTGTGCTTTTTGTGGAAAGATGATTTTCTCAATCCTTCCTATCTATTCATCAACTGTGTGGTCATTGGAGCATTTGCTGATGATGTTGGAACCAGGTTTCATTACTTCTTTCTGTCTTCTGCTGCCCTCTGTGAGTCACTGAAACTGAGGTCAATCCACTTTTTGATGTTATCCTGGGTGACATCTTCATGAATGTATCATGGGCAAGTTAGCTTGGCAGTGCCCATTCCTCTCCAAGCTGTGAGCCACAACCATATGCCTCTACTTGAGAGACAATTTGACTCCAATTACTAAATTGTTGACCTGAGCAGGTTCCTCCACACTAGCCAGTATCTCTTTGGGATGCCTTAATATTTTACCTACTGATGCAGTGTTAACACCATCCCCTCACTTGGTTTTTCCCACTAGTTGGAGTGGGAGTACTGGGGTGTGACACTAGGAGCCATCAAGTGGGAGATTAGGAGTTGAATGAAAACCAGTGGTACCTGTCCAACTGATCATCCCCAGCAAGGTGCAGCTGTCAGACACCAAAGGTGCTTCCTCTATTCAGTAGCCTCTTGCACTCCAATTTTCTTAATACCAACCTCAAAAATCATTATCAGAGAGGAACCCATTTTCCAGTTAGTAGGACTGTAACAAATAGACATAGGCTTTGATCGAAAGATCCTTACAGTGCTTAATACAGGGTTTGAACTCAAAATCCTAAAGATTGGCTTATAAAATGCACAAATGGATTAATGCTCTTCTACCAAGAAAAGAGGAGAATTCTTATCTTTTAATGTAAAGTCCTTCTTCAAGGAAGATTTCTGAACCAAATTTTTCCATTGCAGGCAACTTTGAATGCTGATGTTTATAACATAGTCTAATATATTCCGAATGACTCAGTCACTAAGCATCAGTATATCGCAGAATCATAAAATTCTAGCTTAATTTTTGTTTTAGTTTATCAGTTTCTCAAGATAAACTATCAGTGTCTTTCCATTTAATTCCATTTCAAACTGCATACGCAATCACATTCTTGCAAGCTTAGTTACTCGCTAAATCCATGTCTTCTAAATTATCTGCTTATATTTAACATCTTCTTGCTGCACATCTCTTCTGTGTGGTCATACTGCTTCAATCTTCTCCAACACAAATCACACACATACATCTTGCATTTGTAATCCTGAAATGCATTCCGTGCTTGTCTCAGCTCACTGTTCATGAATGAATCAATTCTCATCCACATTGACATGAATACAACACTTAGCAATTTGCTTGCTTCAAACTTTTATAAGTTAATAAATTTAAATCTTCTGAACACTTGGTACTTCATATATTCCCTTAGTACAAGCTATTGTGACTAAAACTTCATTTAGCAGAACAAACTTCTGTTAGTTCAAAGATATTAGAATTACATGAAACAGTAAAAGATTATTATTACTATCATTATTATTATTATTATTATCATTACATAAAAAGCACTGGTGATGGTGACATGTAAAATGTACTGGTGATGATGCCATGTAAGAAGCACTGGGTATGGTGCCATATAAAAAGTACCCAGTAGACTCTATGAAGTGGTGGGCATTAGGAAGGGCATCCAGCTGTAGAAACCAAACCAAGACAGACTATGGAACCTGGTATGGACCCTGGCCTTGCCAGCTCCTGTCAAGCCATCTAACCCATGCTAGCATGAAAAACTGACCTTAAATGATGATCATTATTATTATTATTATTATTATTATTATTATTATTATTATTATTATTATTAAGTGGGCCAGTTGGTAGGATCATTATCATGCTGAGCAAAATGTTTAACAGCATTTCATCCTTCTTTACATTCTGAGTTCAAATTTCACCAAGGTCATCTTTACTTTCATGGGATCAGTGATATAGATACCAGTTGTACACTGGGTCAATGTAATCAATTTCCCCCCCCCAAAAAAAATTTCAGGCTTTGTAGCCTACAGCAGAAAGGATTATTTTTGTTGTTATTATTATTATTATATTATCAGTAGTAGTAGTAGTAGTAGTAGTAGTAGTAGTAGTAGTAGTAGCAGCAGCAGCAGCAAGCTGGGATTGCTCATAGAATGGATTGTTATATTTCCACTGTAAATATAGATATTGGATAGAAGGAGACTGGGTAAAGATAGACATTGGATAGACAATTTACAAAGAGAATTCATAGAGATAGACATTGGGGAGAGAGAAATATACAGAGAACAGTTAAACATATAGACATTAAATAAACAGAATATAATATATGGATAAACATAGACATTGGATAGACAGCATATAAAGAAAGTGGATGGTTAAATTTATATACACAGGACACAGGGTAGAGAGACTATAAAGAAAACTGATAGACTTTGATAGCAAGAGTGTGTATATATATATATATGTATGTATGTATGTATATGTGTGTGTAATATAAATATATATGTGTGGATAGACAGAATATGAAGAGAATATATGAACAAAGACAAAAGACATTATATAAAGAGAATAGATAAATATACTTTGGATAAAGAGAGACAATGTAAAGATAGTGGATAAGCATATAGATTTTGGATAGACAGAGTATCAGGAGAATAGGTAGATATACATATTTGATAGGCAGTTAATATAATGCTTTGCTTTTGCTTTTTCTTGACTCTAATATCAAATGGTCATGCCCTGTCAGTTTCAAGACACACTTTCTTCTTATCAACAGCCACAATCTCTGGTTTGTTATATAGTATTCTCCTTTCAGTTTGTATTGGAAAGTCCTGTAAAATCTCATTTTATCATTTTAAAAAAGACTCCTCTCTATTCCTGCAAAATAGTCATTGCTCGTTTCTGTGCATACAAAACCAAACCTCTTGTAAAGGTTCCAGTGAATTGTTTGAAACAATTTTATCTTTTCTAAGCTTGTGATCATTGTTTTGAGCTAACTGAGCATTAAAATACAATTGTGAGCTATAGTTATTATGTGTGTTATCAACACACATTCTACATTTGGGTGAACAGTCTTATTTATCTATCCAATTTATCATTTAAGCATGTTCCTGTGCTGTAAAAAATCATTTCTTTAGTCTCTTTCTTCAATACTATCTTAAATCAGAATTTGATATCCTTATCACCCCTTATCTCTTTTGTCTTTTAAAAAAACACTGAATAGAGATTCTTTCCTTCAAAGTTTAACTTCCCTTTTCCTACATTTTCTTGTTCTTTTTCCCTATGGGCTCTGCTAACCCAGTAAATAGTTCTTCACTTATCACCTCAAGATCTTCTTTCCTAAGCTTGTTAACTCTAGTTCCATTACCTCTTCAACACTCATTTTCATTTTTACCTTCAGTATAAGTGGTTCACATTTGATTGGAGGGTGTATGCTTCTATGCATTGTGTGTTGTTACTTTTCTTGAGGATATCCTTCAGCTCATCTTTTCTGCACTCAGTGATTCTTTCTTTATATCTTACTGGTAGAACACCCTTCAAGTTTATTGCTTATATGAGATTTCCTACTTTTAATGTGGTTTCTAAAATCTTTGTTCGCTGAAAATATTCTCTACTGTGAATTTCTTCAATTTCTTTTCTTCTAATTTTATCATTTTCCCCTATTGCAAGATACTTATAGGCTCCTTCATTATTATTATTATTATTGCTGTTGTTGTTATTATTATTATTATTATTATTATTATTATTATTATTATTACTGTTGTTGTTATTATTATTATTATTATTATTATTATTATTATTATTATTCAGTAGTTTTATTTTTATAACGTGCTTTCACTTCACTACCGAGCGCAGCTCTGTGCGCCTTGGGTATGTGCTGTGGTTTGCTGTGGTGCTCTTATGTTTACTGTATTGAAAGTGTTTTGCGTAGAATGTGTGCAGTACCCAGTAGTGCAATTTTCTGTATGTTATATATATTTGTAAGTCCTGGTGTTTTTGTTATGTATTTGTCTGAATATTTTTTTATTATACCTA
>NC_068989.1:48595750-48620040 GCF_001194135.2 Octopus bimaculoides | reverse complement strand
ATAAGTTTCAGAGCAGTGATTTATCGTACTCACATGTTAAACTTCATTATTATTATTATTATTATTATTATTATTATCATTATTATTATTATTAAGGTGGCAAGCTGGCAGAATCATTAGCAAGTCCTACGAAATGCTTAATGACATTTTGCCCGTTTTTACATTCTGAGTTCAAACTTGACCGGGTTCAACTTTGCCTGTCATCCTTTTAGGGTTGATAAAATAAGTAGCAGTTGACCATTGGGGTCAATTTAACTTAGCCCCTCCCCCAAAACTGCTGGCCTCATAACAAAATTCGAAACCATTATTATTATTATTATTATTATTTAAAGGTGGCAAACTAGCAGAATCATTAGCAGCATTTTGTCTATCTTTATATATGAGTTCAAATTCTGCTGAGGCTAACCTTGCTTTTCATCATTTCGGGGTAAGTCGATAAAAAATCTTTCGGGGTAAGTCGATAAAAAATCTTTCGGGGTAAGTCGATAAAAAATTTATTATTATTATTATTATTATTATTATTATTATTATTATTATGCCAGACTTGTCTGTGGGCCTCCTAGCAAAAATTTACTGCATCTGGCAGCAGAGTGGGAGAATTCCCATTTTTGCCTGTCACGGGTTGGTGGAACTGCTGAGAAAGGACCCAAACAAGGGGAACATTATAGAAAATTTCAGACCCATCACTCTGCTCAGTGCAGAGTTGAAGATTTTGGCCAAGGTGTTAGCCAAGAGGTTGGCGCTTGTCGTGGATGAACTGGTTGGTGAGGTGCAAACCTGCTCCATCCCAACCAGAAGTATTTGCGATAGCCTCCATCTTATGCACTACATCATAGAGAGGGTGGATAACAAAGCTGGCATGGGTGGGGCTCTGATCAATTTAGATCAATTTAAAGCCTTTGATAGGGTCAACCATCAATACTTGGCAACTGTCCTCAAGGCAGCCAGTTTCGGTCCTGTTCTCCATGGTTGAATCACTGCTTTGTAGAGCTGCATCTGCTCAGTTGTTCGGACGAATGGTCACCTGTCAGAGCCATTCAGCATCTTGCATTCAGTTCGTCTCTCCTCCCCTCTGTATGTACTGACTCTTGAGCTATTGCTGTGGAAGTCAAAGGCTTTGAGGAGTGTCCCACGTGATCTAGGATGTGAGACAAGTGTGTCTGCTTACGCTGATGATGTCACCGTCATAGGGTCAAGCCACAGGCATATTGACCTAATTGGCGAAACACTACAGGAATATGAAGTAGTGACAGGAGCAGAAAAATCAGTGGGCTTGCAACTTGGCACCTGGGGAGGCAAGTCCATGCCGTTCAATGGCACGGTGGAGCACTGGACAGATAGTCCCTTTAAGTTGCTCAGAGTTTGGTTTGGCCCAGACTTCCAGGTGGAGAAAAACTGGGATGAGGTGACAAGCAGGGTAGCCAATCTCACTCAGAAATGGGCTGAGAGGAAGCTGTCCCTGAAAGGTTAGCAGAGGTGGCAAATGCGTATATTGCATGTCATCTATTAACACCTGACTGTCACCCCTTGCCCCATTTGCTGGTTGACCAAGCTGGTGCGCGTACTCTTCCGCTTTCTGTGGAAGGGGTGTGTTCCTCTGGTCAGGCGTTTCATCTGCTGTCAACAGCTGCTGAATGGAGGGCTGGGCATGCCGTGGTTACTGATGCGCAGACATGTACTGAGATTGTGACATCTCAAGCGTTTCCTTGATGGTGAGCAGGTGTGGTCACTGTTTGTAAGAGACACTTTTCCACAGCTCATCTCTTTGACTGAGCTGCAATCCTGGATTACGTGTAGACCAAGGAGGGACGCTTGGCACCTTGAATGCTGGCAAGCGCCCACAGCCCTCCGCCAGGAGGGCAATGCAGTCGATGGTAGTTCCACTCTAGTGTTTTATAGAGGGATAGTGGTGGGAAAGTGCAACGACATTCTCAGGGAAACTCTGAGCATCGATGAAGATCAATTAACCGGTCTGTTTCGGGGAACTTTCAGGCCTGGGCCTATGGATAACTTCCAGAAATCCCTTGCCTGGCAGTGCTACCAAGGGGTGCTGCCTGTTTGGGATAAACTTTACAGACATGGAAGTGCCATCAGCCGGGCCTGCCCAAGGTGCACCCAGAACAATGAAACTGTTCTGCATGCCCTAGTCTAGTGCCCGAGTATTGTTCATGTCGAACACCTACTGTTACATGTGGGATGAATCCAGCTATCAGCTGAATCCATTGTGAAGACTGCTCCCCTGCCCTCTTTTGGTCAGGAAGGGCAAACAATTTTTATTTGTGTAGTGGCTGTAGCGAAAGATGTAGTATGGTGGACCCATTTGAAAGGGCACTTTCCTCTTTGACGAAGCCCTCATCAGCTTTTTCAAGTTTCACTTGAAAAGGAAGTTGAGGTTGGAGAGGGAAGTGTTGCCTTGTAGCAAGTTTGTTGAAAGGTGGGTGAATGTTAGAAGAATGGCCAGTGTGAAAGGACCAATTCTGAGCGTGCACCTGTAAAACAAAAAAAGGTCTCTTGCCCTGTTATTCAGGTACCTGTGGTTTTTGTGGGTTTTTCCATGAGGACCTTAAAGCACCTCCTCTATTGGGAGTCGAATTTGTTTAATTTTTAACTGCTATTTATGTTGTGTACATACGAAGACCCATTGTATCATCCTGTTTTTGTCTTTTATGTTGTTGTATGTCAATTAATATTTTGTATGTGAGCCCTTGTGGCCAATAAAAGAATTAATTATTATTGTTTCTATTATCATTATTATTGTTGTTGTTGTTGTTCCTCTGCTTCCTCCTCCTCCTCCCTGATGTCAACTTTGCCTTTCATCCTTTTGAGATTGATAAAGTACCAGTGCAGGAGTTGATTTAATCAACTAAATCCCTCCCATTGAATCTCAGTTCTTGTGCCTTTACTGAAATCAATAATTAGTTTTATATTCATTATTTTGAACTGAATGAACATCTTTGAACAGGCTGTGCAAAGGAATTTGATTTGCCACACTTGTATTTGAATGAATAAATTTCTCTTTAAATAACTTTCCGGAACAAAAACTTTGGACATTTCAGTGTCTAGCCTACTTACTTTCGGGTGGCAAAAAAATAATATTTGTCTTAGAACTTTGTACATTTTATATTTTGTAAATATTTCATTAATTCTTATTTCAACTTGACTTACTTTTATGGAGGTGTGGCAAGAGATGTTCACTTTAGTAGTGGGAGTGTAAATATTAACAAATGTGCTCTCTGATGTTCAGATCCCAAACAGCAGAAATTAAAAAAAACAAAGACAGTCAGCAAAAAGAAGACATACAACTTTAAACAAATAATTATAACAAGCATCTCATTTCTCATCTCATCTTCCTCACCTACTTATTCTTGGGCAAGTCATAGAGGCAAAGTCCTCAAGCACACCTTCTGTCAGGTCCTGTCAGAAGCAACTATCTTCAATTGATTTGGCAGAAAGTACCCTCTATCTTTTAGCAGTACAGAGATAGGTTACCCTCTTTCTTGCCTGCTCTAGAATGTAGAAGATAAACTCAATCTGAACACAACAGCTACTGTTGCTCAGCTCATTATAAGTGCTGTGCATTGTATGTCTTGTGATAGATTTAGGAATGATCTCAGTTTCATGAAGTAACTAAATCAAAGCACTACAAGATAACTTATTGAGCTCCTACTCTGAAAAGACACACCAGTTTGATTATGTAATACATTATTTTATTGTCTCCATGAGTTAACTTTACCTTTCAATCTCCTCAATGTTAGTAACCACTCATAATACATCTTTCTTGTAACTTATAAGAAGTTATAATCATAATTAAAATATGTCTGGAATAAATTAAAAAAGACAAAAAGAAACAAGCTAAATTATCACAGATCTATATAGTCCATGATAGTAGTTAATTAGCTGATCTCTACAAACTTGAAATATTAGAATGCCATTAATCATCAATAAAATGCCAATGACCTAAGCTATAGAAGAAATGGTAGAAACTTACAAAGCTGTAAGCTTTCTCCTGCGGTATATATACTGATCGAAATGGGTTATCGAGTGAAGTTACTGAGTCATAGACACCTTGTTTATTGGAAAGTAAACTTGATAAATATTTTGAGAACAACAATATTTAGATATCCTTCTGAAATACTGAAATAATTCATGACAAACAAGTCAAATCATACTAACATAAAAGTGATGTTAGCAAAGGAAGATGGACATTAAAGAAACTTCCGTATTACAAAGGGTAAGGACTTTTGATATATTTGCACTGCTAACTAGGACTTCTTTTAACCCAAACAGGACTCTATTGTTAAACGGTTACAAGTTGAAGAAATAATTGCAAGTGAGAGGTGTGAATCACCTTGACTAAACGCAGCCATAAAAGATAATTGGAATAAAAATAAGTTTTGATACAGTCAGTGCTGATAAATTCTTTCATACAATTTACAATGAAATTGTGTATTTTCCTCTTGTGTGTGTAGCTTTACTTATCCAACACCAGCTTCAAATTTTCATTTAAAAAAAAAGTATTATACTTGCATTAGAGAATCATTCTTCTAGAAGTGTTATTGCTACAACTTTGTTCTTCAGTCGCTGGTTGAATCATACAAGAGAAACCACTAATCTGGTATAACCATACAATGAAAATGGTTAGTACTTGTTTTGTGTAACTTAGATAGTAATAACAAAATAGACCAATTTTGCAAACGAGATCTTTCAATCTTTTGAGTAAAATTGAAAAATATAGAGACTACAAACTACAGTTTTACATTAATATATTTAAGGAGAGTCACTCTGACAGTGCTACCCCTACTCAAGTTACGGAATATGTTGAACTCCCTATTCATCGTCATCATTTCAAAGTGCATTTTTCCATGCTTGCATGTGTCAAATAGAATTTATTGATGCAGATTTTCTATGGCTGGATGCATGCCTGTCACCAACCCACAGCTATTTCTCAATTAACGGTCTGGCCTTAGGGGATGAATTCTCGATACACAATACCACATTTCCAGGGTGGCACTCATGGTAGGTCTTCCAGATCACTCATCATCTTCCAGGGATATTCTTCTGCTTTTGAAGTGCCCATGCCACTCAAACCATTCATATGACCCATTACCTCATCGCCTTAAGCCTGCTGAAGCATGCTCAATATCTCTGTAGCAGACCTCCCAAGCTTAACACAAAATTTCTCATTGGCTTTTTGTTCCTGTTCATGACAAAATCACAGACTACAGCATACACCTGATCAAAAACAAACACAAATTTCACAACTTGTGAAGTAAACACAGCAATGTCACTCAGCCACTGCTTCATGAAGGTCACTGCTAGCTCTCACTGCACATGCAGCCGTATGCTGCCATCTGTTGGTACACTACAGAACTAGCCCAGGAACTTTTTGATACCACCTCGTACATATACAGTAGGCTTCTTTCAGCCTTCTTTACCTGATCCATTCACAAGGCTCTGCTTGGCTTGAAGGTATAGTTGAAGACAACATTTGCCTAGATGCCACACACTGAGACTGAACTCAAAACCACATGGTTGGAAAGCAAACTTCCTAACCATGCTGCCATGCTTTAATTTTACAATGATTTCACTGCTTGGATTATTAGCTGTACCACCTATTGGTGCCTTTATCTTTTATCTTGTTTCAGTCATTAAAACGTGGCCATGCTGGGCCTTGAAGGATTTTAGTTTAACAACTTGACTCCAGTAATTATTGTTTTTAAGCCTGGCACTTATGCTATCAGGCTCTTCTGCCAAATCACTAATTCACGGGTACATAAACACACCAAGACTGGTTACAAAGCAGTTGTGGGGGACAAACACACACACACATATTTATATGATAGGCTTCTTTCAGTTTCCGTCTACCAAGTCCACTCATAAGGCTTTGTTTGGCCAAGGCTGTAGTAGAAGACACTTTCCCAGGGTTCCACACAGTAGCACTGAATCCAGAACTATGTGGTTGGGAAGCTAACCTCTTACCACACAGCTATGCCAGCACCTTTGTATAACTATTGTTATTTAGCATAACAAACTAAAATACCTTTGTTTGTCGAGTGGGCTGCCATAGTTTCAACTGAGCCAGCTGTACCTCTGAAAACAATAGCCAAAAAAAAAATTAAAGCAAGATCAATTGCTACAGAAGTAATTGATTAAACTGAACATAAATTTAGAATTAGTTTGGGGTGGTCTGAATTTTCTCTTTAGTCTTAATAAGTTTTTTTTTTAATAAGTGAATCCTGCTGATATTTAAGAGTTTATTTTCCTGTCTCATCAACTGTGGCTGCTCTTTAATGTCTTTGGTTCTGTTTTTTTATGATAGTTGACTGTTCAGGTCATTTATTGATAAGTGTCAAACATTTCACACTTAAAGCAACAAGCAAAACATGTCCTTACTAATGTTGAAATACTGTTGGCACTTTCTGAAGATTTGTTGACATATTATCTGAGTTTCTTTTGTTTTTTGCTAGTTCTTTCAAATATTGATTCCTACATTTTGAAGATTTTTTGTCCCCCACCCCCCATCTTTTAATCATTTGAAATGTTGACTTTTAACTCTTTTAGTTCTTGTTAATTTGTAAAATGAAAGCAATTTTGCGGAATATAAATCTTTAGCAGCACGGATGTCAGTTTGCTTCTTCGAATTCGACATGATTCAGGAAGCTAATATGCATACACATCAGTACACATGTAGCATATGCTATTCAGCATGAAAACTACCAGATTCTGAGAAAACAATTACATGAACTGAATTAACCTAGCACATTGGCTTTGTAAGTACTGCACGGTGCTTTCTAATTGGGATGTGCTTTAAAGAAGGGAGAACTATTCACATTGAAACCTGTTCACTTACAGACCTGCACTCGTCCATACTCTTACTTATACATGCATTTCAATAAATGAACATGCATACATATTTACAGATAAATGCCTTTTTATCAAGCATATTAGACTGGCATTTAAATGTCTTCACCCACACAAATTCAAAACATCTTAAAGACATGAATATTATGTAAATATTTGAACTCTACATAAATAGCATTGATCTCTCTGGTCTCGGAGGATCCTCGAAGAGCGTGGGTATAAACATCCCTCCTCCAGACTAACATTTAAAAAAAGCAATAAAAATGCCTGCTAGTTCCTACAAAATGAAAAATATTGGCCTCAGATACAGCTTCTTAGCTGTAGCTACTGATGTTACTACTGCTTTGGTTTCCTTTCCATAGTGTAAATTGTTCAAGAATTCTCTTTCTTTCTTTCTCAAGACAGTTCTGACCTTTCAGTAAGGTTTGCTTCTTTTGGTAATGTTCCTTCAGATATTTTGTTATACTTGTTGTCATTTCTGAGTAGCTCCAACAAAATTTACTGAATAAGCATATAGCAAATAAATAAACTAATAAATAAGATAAATAAATACTAACTTACATTACATGTGGTAGGGGTTCTAATCATACTCCATACTCATACAAACACACAAACATACATACATGTATGGTAAATGTGATAACAACACACACATGTATATATGAAAAATTTCTGCATAACAAAGCTTGTTACTTTCTTCATACACAGAAAAATAAAGGAGATTGCCTTGACATGTTTTACACAATGTTAACACTGAGCACAAAACAAGTACCCACTTCTTCAGTGTGTGTGTATGTATGTGTGTACATACATATACACATACATACCCCCACACATACTCTGTGTGTGTGTATGTGTGTTATAATTCCACTTAGGCATAGTGTTGTTAATAACCAGCTGTTAGAACTCAATATACATATGCCTTAGAATAAAGCATTAGGTGAGTACAGAGCATTATATAAGTTATTGAATGACAAAGGAACAGGAATTATATTATTAACTTCATTTGCTTACAGCTGTTTCTGTTATAAGATGTTGCATAAGCACTCAGCTCTGAATGCACAACTACTGTCCTCCTTCCCCTGTTCCTTTCATATTCCCCACCCAACAGTGTCTGCTCTGTTCACTTCCACTCTCTCCCTACAGTAAATCTATACTCCTTATCATATTTGACCCTTTTATCACTGTAAAGTCATCACACTCTCTTTTGCCCCTATCTTCCTTTCAACTATCGGACCTCTTTACTCTTGTGAGTTCCAAGGTGACCTCAGTAAGGCTGGTGCCATGAAAAATGCATCCAGTAACACTCTGTAGAGTGATTGGTGCTTGAAAGGGCACCCAGCTTTAGAAGCCTTACCAAAAGTGAGACATTGTAGCAACACGTAGTCACTCCATCATGAATCAAAGAGTGATTGTGGTTTACTTACAAAAAATATGCTCCAAATACAAACTTATCAGATTCTATCAAACTGTCCAACCCATACCAGTATGGAAAGCGGGCATAAAATTATGCTGATGAAGATGATGTAATAATACAATAAAATGAATGTTACATAACTATCCTATCTTGATTGTAATATATGTTACCCTTATATATAGATCTAACAAATATGATTCTCCTTCTAAAGGTGAATCAGTGGTTTAAAGAGATTTGACAAGTGAATTGAGTAAGTTGAGAAGTTTCATAAAATCTTCCTCACAGAGCCATGTTTATTGACTTATTTATGATATGTATAGAATTTTTCTTGATATGCCTCAGCAACAGTTCTCTCATGTGTCACAAAGTAGAGGATGTAAGGAAAAATTAAAGGTTTTTACACTATATGGACATTTATATTTAGCTTGAATGCAGTGGTTAACCCAGCTGTTAAAAGATAATGGTATCCAGACCTATTTCTAAACTCACCATGACCAACATGGTCAGAAACCCAGCATGCTACAAACTAAACTGAGTGATACGGTTTGATCAAAACTAATAGTCTATCATTCTCTTTGATGAAAATTGGTTTGTTACCAGAATATTGAATCATTCTTTGTCTCAGAACAAGTTATTTCGATGTGGATAATTCTAAAAGGGACATTGAAATTTTAAACATCAAACGTTCAGTTTTCAACTGATACAAAGAATATAAAAATGCTGGCCTCTTTGATCAGAATTTTATATCAGTATTTGGATATGTATGTATGTGTTGTTATTGTTAGTTGATCTGTATTCTTGTTTAAAACATGGAGAAAAATATTTGAAATCTATTGATCATGAATCAAAGAGTGATTGTGTTTGAAGAATATTCTGTTTTGCCAATATCATTTGGCTTGGAGAAAAAAATTGGACTTGTAGTGTTTGCTTAAAATTTAATCTTGTAACTAACACCTCTGGTTTACTTACAAAAAAAAAATATGCTTCAAATACAAAATTATATGTAGTTTTAGATGGCTGAGTGGTAAATGTCTTTGTCTAATGGAAATATATTGAAACTCTGCATTATGTGTCATTTTATGTCCTTGGGTAACTCTTGGGAAAGAAATAAATTGCTTGCTTTAAATAAATATGAGAAAATAAATGGTAATTCTAACATACCCTACAAGCGTCAGCCATGCAGAAGTTTAAACTGAATAACATCCACATCAACTAGCCTTACTAGTCTTGTGTGACTTGTACAAATCATGGACACTGTCCTCCTCTTACTAAGTGTGTGTGTGTGCATGCATGTGTGCGTGAATGCATGCGTGTTCTGAATGTGAAATTGTTCCTAAAACATAAATTTGAAATTTAACCAATTCAAGCTGGCATTACATAAATAGATATAGCAAGCATAGATGAGAGTAGGAAGCAAATAAAACAAGCTATTTTATCATCCTAACTCCATCTTGACTACACTTCAATTTGTCATATACAAACAAACATTGCTTACAGTTGTACCAGTTAATTGCTATTTGGAACTTTATAATGGATCTTCATGGTAGTTATGGCGTTGGTGGATATCATACTTTTGATGGCAATGGCAATTTCAGTATTTTAGTTGGAGTGATAATGAACCTTCAGTAAGGGAAGACGAGGGTCTACAGATAATGATTCTACTTGGCATTTTCTTCTAACAAGGTCAATTGTACAACATTTGATTCTACATACTGATGTCATTATGTTTCACTAAACTGGTCTCTAATAAATTTTATCACACTTTTTTTTCATTTAATGTTAATTTTTTTAAATAAATGATTTGATCAGAATTTACAGAGCTGAATACATGACAAAGGTTCACACATCACTGTTAATATTTCTTTTTTCTTCTTTCAGGGTCATTTGTTATATGCTAACTATGGGGAGAAATCAGACTTTGAAAAACTGCAAAATGTGAATGGTAGCATTGTCATTATGAGATATGGCCGAGTGCATCCTGGGAGCAAGGTAAGTGATGGTATTATTCTCCACACTTTTAAGGAAATATTCTCTGTTTGAATTTTTTTGTTTCTTTGTTTCTGTGATTTTATTTTTTACATGGTTCTATATACTCCAACACTGTAACATCATATATCTTTCCCAATGATTTGGGTTAATAAAGAAAGACATTTATTATTATTGTTGCTATTATTAAGGTAGCAAGCTGACAAAATCAATAGTATGCCAGGCAAAATGCTTAGTCACATTTCATCTGTCTTCACATTCTGAGTTCAAATTCCACCAAGGTTGACTTTGCCTTTCATCCTTTTCAGATCGATAAAATAAGCACCAGTTGAACACTGGGGTCAATGTAATCAACTTAACTTTCTCCAAAATTACTGGCCTTGTGCCAAAATTTGAAACCATTATTAATCATTATTATTATTATCATTATTATTATTATTATTATTATTATTATTATTAATATTAATATTATTATTATTATTATTATTATTATTATTAGTAATATTATTATTATTATTATTATTATTATTATTATTATTATTAAGACAGTCAGCCAGCAATATTGTTAGCATGCCAGGCAAAATGCTTAATGGTATTTCACCCATCTTTACGTTCCGAGTTCAAATTCCAACGGATTTGACTTTGCCTTTCACCCTTTTGGTGTCAACAAGATAAGTACAGTTGAATATTGAGTTTGATGTAATCAACTTGTCCCCTCCCCCTAAATTGCTGGCCTTGTGCCAAAATGTGAAACCACTAGCAGTAAGCTGGCAGAATCATTAGTGCATTGAATAAAATACTTCACAGCTTTTCTTTTTGTTCTTTATGTTCTGAGTTCAAATTCTGCTGCATTCAGCTTTGCCTTTTATCCTTTCTGAGTTGATGAAAGAAATAACAATTGAGTAATGGGATCAGTATAATTGACTTACACTCTCTCATTAAATTTGCTGGTCTTGTACCAGAATTTAAAATTGTTAAGAAGGCAGCTAGCTGGTGGAATCATAAGCTCGTTGGGCAAAATGCTTTGTAGCACTTCTTCCAGCTCTTTACATTCTGAGTTCAAATCCTGCCGAGGTTAACTTTATCATTCATCCTTTTGGGGTTGATAAAGCATCAGTCAAGTACTGGCATGGAATACTCCCCTCAGCTACTTCTCCCAAAATTGCTGATCTTATATCTAGAAAACCTAAGGGTAATGGCCTTTTTGTAAGTTGGTTTCATATACATTCTCTCATGCTAGATGAATGTAGAAATAGAAAGCAATGTTGTTGTTGGAACTCCGTCGCTTACGACATCGAGGGTTCCAGTTGATTCGATCAACGGAAAAGCCTGCTCGTGAAGTTAACGTGCAAGTGGCTGAGCACTTCATAGACATATTCTCGGGGATATTCAGCGTGACACAGTGTGACAAGGCTGACCCTTTGAATTACAGGCACAACAGAAACAGGAAGAAAGAGTGAGAGAAAGTTGTGGTGGAAGAGTACAGCAGGGTTCGCCACCATCCCCTGCCGGAGCTTTAGGTGTTTTCACTCAATAAACACTCACAACGCCCGGTCTGGGAATCGAAACTGCGATCCTATGACCGCGAGTCCGCTGCCCTAACCACTGGGCCATTGCGCCTCCACAGAAAGCAATGTAGAGCAGAACAAAATAAACCTGTCCATTGATTTCCACTTGTAACTATTTTTGGCCAAGTGAGCATATGATCAAGTGCGTTCTAATCATGACTATTGTCTTTTTTCAGGTTTATTGCATTGAGTACTATGTTATCTAATGTGTTTTTTACCTTCTAAGACAGCAGAGACTCCAGACCTCCTGCTATTTCTAGCAGGCCAGAAAACTATGTAGAGGCTCTCTCAGTGGATTCTTAATTAATAGTCTTTAATACACTTGATTTGAGCTAAGTAGGGCTCAAATCAAGAAAATTTATGGCATATAGATAGCGAATCAAATGACCAAGTGCAGTCCAGAATGATAAGAAAGCTACGACATGTTTCCATCTAGTGGAGGACAAAGCTGTCTAATTTTTCAAGGGTAAATTGTTTATCTTTAAAGTGTGTCATGTGAAAGTCTATGTAGCAGCTCAAACATGTCATAGCTTTCTTATCATTGTCGTCATCATTTCATTATCCTTTAACGTCCATTCTCTGTGCTAGCATAAGTTGGGTGGTTTGACAGGAGCTGACCAGGTGAGCTGCCCAGGCTCCATTTTGTCTGTTTTGCCATGGTTTCTATGGCTGAATGCCTGTCATAATGCCAACCACTCTACAGAGTGTACTGAGTACTTTTAACATGATGTTGGCATGGATGCTTTTATATGGCACCAGTACCCACAAGCCTACAGAACTAGAAAGATGAGAGTGGTATGTAGAGGACATACCTGTATATATGGACAGCCAGGATTTTACTAAGCTTGACATGTCTTCTCAAGCACAGCAAACCACCAGAAGTCTCAGTCCTTTGTCATGTTTTTGAGACCCAAAGTCTGAAGGTCTTTTCTCACCACTTCATCTCATGTCTTCCTGAGTTTTGGAAATCAAATCCTTGTTGGGTTTATAACAAGTTTTTATAAAGTTGAAAAGGGAACAAGAGAAAGAGTAGGGACATAGGAGGTAGATGAATTGTAAAGAGTACTGACAGGAGGACAGGGAAGAAATAATAACAATTTGGAACTTTGGCTCAATTCCAATGGAACAAATTCTGAGGGATGTAGCAGTTTAGTAAATCAACCTCAGTATTTGACTGTACTTTATGTTATCAACTTCTGGAAAGATGACAAGCAAAATTGGCTTCACTTTGATTTGAACTTGGAAACTCGAAGGAAATAGAATTAAATTCTGCAACATAAATTTTTTTTCTACCACTCTACAATTCTGCCAATAATAAGGTGATGGTATTGAAGTTACCACAAGAGGAGGAAGACTATGAAGAAATGATGGGGACATGGCAGTGGTAGTAATGGTTGTGGCCGAGGAGGAGGAGGAGGAGGAGGAGTGGTCATGGTCATAGGGATAATGATTAAAAGATAGAATTGAATAAAATAGGAAGAAAGTAGAGGTAGCAGCAGAGGAGCAGGAACCATGAGAAATGAAGAGAAAAACAAAGACAGTGAAAAAGCAACAGTGAAAATCTCTTTTTTGCTATTGCTATCCAACACACTCACTTAATAGCTCTTCAGTTGACCTTGATTTTAACCAAACATACATTAATGCCAAATTGCTGATAATGCTTAATTAGTTGAACACTGAAGACTTAAATAATCGCAGAGTAGGAAATGAAGATAAACTGTAGAAAGATTGGAAATGGTGGTTAGTAACGAATGAATTCTTGGTAATTATGGGAAAGATAAATATAAGTTGGCTTGAAATCTTTGTTTAATTACACAATGAACTCAGCATTCATTCATTCATTCATTCTCTCTCTCTCTTTTTATATATATATATATATATATATATATATATATATACATACATGTACCTCTGCATCATCCTCCACTGTGAATGTGTTTATCTACAGATATGTATATGTATAACTCATTGTCATTATATTACATTCATTTTTCTCTACTTTCTTGGTTTGGATGAGTTTTCTCTAGTATAGAGCTATCCTTGCTTTTTGTGATCATATGTAATTTCTTTCATGTGGGTCAACCTCTTGAACAGTATCATCTTAAGGCATGAGTACATTGGGCAGTTGCCTAGGGGCCTTATGGGTTTAGGGGTCCAATGGTAATTTAAGTTTGTAGGTCACTTGTTGTCAATGAATAGATACTTTATGGGCCCAGTTCATTGGTTTGCCCAGAGACCTATAATGCTGCTAAGATGGCTCTGCCCCTGAATTGAACTTTCACCACTTCTCCCCACATTTCCCCTTGTCTTTCTCTTCTACAGGTTCCATCCATTTTGATTACTTATCATTCCTTAACTAAACTATCATCCTCCGTGTAGTCACATTCCTGTTCTAGTGTAGTCTTCTCTCTTGCATGTAACATTTGATTCCTCTTATGTCCAGTTTTTCTCTCAACTCATTGGTACTCTTTCATTCAAGAGCATGCACACCTCATTTATTTCTAACCTTTAATCTTTTAGTATTTAATCCAGCTGTATCTGGGTTCAAGTGTTCTACCTGACCAGATCCATCCTCACACCTACCCTCCAATGTCATTCTAAAAATATACAACTCACCATTGAGATCTTGAAGCTATAAGATAATGCATGATTAATTCAAAACAATGTGAATGAATAAGCATTATATTTGGCAGAGTAATCAGAATGCTAAAGGGTTAAACAGCCTCTCTAATCAAATACCTATGTTTCAGTAACCTGCAGCATCACACTTTGTATGTAAAAATCAAAGAATTTACCTTTCTCTTGAAGAGAGAATCACTTTGTTACCAGTAGCAAAAATGATAGCTCCTTGAACTTTCACAACTCTGTTCTTTGATTACTATGCTTTCAGAACACCCTTCTCAATTGTTCATTTGACCACCTGGGTAATAGAAGATAGCAAATGTTTGTAGTGCACTCTCTGAGTAAAATTGTTTTATATTATCCTTTTGGCTAATTATTCAAGTGCTTTTGCTACAAAGTTCTTCTCTGTCAGCCTCCTTACGGTCCAATTGCATCTCTTCTGTAGTCATAGTTTATATTGAATATGCTGTGAGGCATTCCAACCTATTTCTTTTTTGGGATATAGAGTCTGGTCATTTCTCAGATTGAAGGAGAATTTTATTTCTTTCTTTCTAAGTAAAGCTATTTTTATTCATTTATTCAGTTTTGGTATTTGTTTTGCAAGATCCTTGATTTGAAATCATCTACCAAAACTAGATGTTGTACTTTAGGTGGGTCATTTTACCAATAAGAACACGCACACACAGATTGTACTTTTATTATTATCAGTTAATTGTTCATCCATCTTTATGTTCTGAGTTCACATTCCTTCCATTCTTTTGGAGTCAATGAAATAGGTACCAGTTGAGCACTGGGGTCAATGTGATTGATTAGCCCACATGCCCGATATTTCAGGCCTTGTGCCTATTGTAGAAAGGATTATCATTGATTAACTACGAACAGTGAATTGACAGAATAAATTGTTGAAAGAGAAATGTCTTGTGGTATTTTTTTCTGGCTTGTTACATTCTGAATTCAAATCTTATCAAGGTCAACTTTGTCTTTCATCCTTTCAGAATTAATAAAATGAAATACCAGTCAAGTACTAGGGTTGGTGGTATAGACTTACCTCTAAATTTCAAAACTGTTGGTCTTGTGTCTACATTAGAAATAATTGTTACTAATTAGCTATCATGCTCATCATCATCAACCCATGACATGGGTTGGACAGTTTGACAGGAGCTGGCCAGCCAGAGAGCTGCCTAGGCTGCAATTGTCTGTTTTGGCATGGTTTCTATGGCTGGATGCCCTTTCTAACACCAACCTCTTTACAGTGTACAGAGTGCTTTTTTTTATGTGGCACCAGCATGGGTGCTTTATACGTGGTACTGGTATGAGAGCTTTTCTTCGTTGCACTGGCACAGGTGATTTTCTACATGTCACTAACACAGCTGTTTTTTCTACATGTCACCAACACTGGTGTTTCACTACATGTCACGGGCATTGTACGTGACACTGGCACAGATACTTTTTTAGCTAATTAAATAATTAACTAATTAACTGCTTGCCCAATCAATCAGTTGGCTTGTTAGAATCCTTTCATCACAGCTTGTGACCACATTCATATCACAGCCTTGTCTGCTCCCTCCGCCCATACTAATAGTACCTTCGGTTAGTTTTACAAACTGGTTCTCCTGTCTTTGCTTCAGTATTTATATTTTGTAGTGTTTGAGTTACATATATGGACATGTGCATCATTTCAAATGAGACGGCTGTGCTTTAAGTGCTTCTGTACTTACTGGTTGGTGTCTACATATGTATTATGTATGTGAGTGTGTATAGGTTGCATGTGTGCATGAGCTTGTTCGTTGTTTATTTGGTACTTAGTAATTAACTAATAGTGATTGTTGGATGGACGTTGATTGTTAGGTGTGCTGACTTTTTAGCTTTTATTCCTACACAAATATTTCTCTTACTAACATTTGTAAGTTTGTCCTCATATATCTTTTATCTTTTACTTGTTTCAGTCATTAGACTGCAGCCATGCTGGGGCACTGCCTTGAATTTTTAGTCGAATGAATCGACCCAAATACTTATTTTTTAGGCATGGTACTTATTCTATCGGTTTCTTTTGCCAAACCTCTAAGTTACAGAGATGCAAACACACCAACACTGGTTGTCAGATGGTGGTGGTGGACGAACACAGACAGAAAGACACACACATAGATATACATAAATATATATAAACAAATATGTGTGCGTGTATATATATATATATATGACGGGTTTCTTTGGGGTTTTCATCTACCAAAGGCTTTGACCAGCCTGAGGCTATGGTAGATGACACTTACCCAAGGTGCCATACTGTGGGACTGAACCCAGAACCATATGGTTGAGAAGCAAACTTCTTACTATACAGCCATGCCTGTTCCTATATGTGTGTGTATGTATATATATATATTTATATATATATATAAAATAATGAAGTCAACCCAAATTATATTTTGAAAGCATTTAATATATGTTTCAGATCTGTTGTAATATATAACAGGAAATAGATTCCCGTAGGCAAGACATTCTTCAGTTAATACATTTCTAAATATATTTTGATGATATTTTGAAATGTATTAACTGAAGAAGTTCTTGCATAAAGGGGATGTGTTTTCTATTATACGTTACACGAGACCTAAAATGTATGTATCAAACACTTTCAAAATGTCATAATTTGGTTTAACTTCTTGATAATGTTGTATCTCTTATTGTTACTTATATAACTTAGTCCCCATCAGTTTGATGCCTCTTGAGTTCCAGCTAGAATACCAGTAAGTAACTCAGAATAAACCTGTACATAGACACAATATGGATTCCACAAGCCACAGCAAATGCAATCTATCTATCAAAGCTGTGAATATAAACTGATACAGTATAGAGGAGATATTTCAATCTTGTCACACAGGTATGGATGACAAATTATAATGCTCTCAAGCAATACTGTTAAACGATTGTGGTAAGAAGAGTCCTCAGCTATAAAAACACACCAAAAATATGACTGTCAAATCAATAAAAGAAACATACCGGTATGTGTATGTATGTGCATACTCACACACATGCACTAGATAAATTGTTTGTTCTACATAAATTATATCAAAATTGTTTGTGTGTTTTGAAAGAAAGTAAATGATTAGGGTATATTCTCAGAACTGGTTGATAGTATTTTGTATTTCAGTAAACAACCAAAAAATTTATTTTTTCTTTTGTGTTTTAGTTTATCAGAATTTCTCCTTTTCATGTCATATCAAATTAGTATAAATATATTATTTGACTTACTTTCCTTTTCACAAATCTCATAAGAGAAAACTTTTAGTTCTGATATAGCAAGTCATCCATGTAGGTGACCAACCGTGTGATGTTTAAAGAGACAAGTCTCACCCAAGGATAGAATTCTTATCTATCAGAAGTAACTTTTGGAAGTGATCTCCTGACAAATCACTTGCAGAAAAATATTACTCCTTTTCCTATTAGATGGGCCGACAGGACATGATTCAACTCCAGGCTACATTGTCATTGTTGTTTAGCTCTTTGTCAACACTGATCAGGCAGAGACCTGTGATGAACAGCATTAGTTAGAAGGATCAAATATTATTAGTGAGCAGGAAAGAAGACAAGACAGATTTTTTTCCAGCACAGCAGCTTGCTACTTGTTGCAGTTCTTTGTCATCTTCTCTGTGGCATCTAACTTCCTGAAATCAACCTTTCACCACTTACTTATTGTGCCTTTCTTGGTCTTCTCCTTCCTCAAATTCCATTCAATTCAATCACTTGGCACTTTCTTACCCAACTGTCATCCTCCATACACATGTATTCATACCAGCTCAGTTTTCTTTCATGCACATTACATCTGATTCTTCCTCTACTTGGCTCTACTCTCACCTTATTCATGCTATGTCATTCTTGAATTTTGACACATCTAGTAAAGCATGCGTGCCTCGTTTGTTTCCAGCTGTTACACATCCTCTGCAGTGTATATCAACCTGATCCATTGTAGTACATCATTATACCTAGTTAACCCTGCCACACATTCCACACACACACACACACACATTCACACACACACACACACACACACACGCTTAACATTTACAATTTCCTTCCACTAATGAAGAGAAATTGGTGGATATAGAACAGCTAACTTTCGAAACTGGCAATTATTTTGTCATACCAGCATGTTACCCATCATGCTTTCTTTTGTGTATGTATGTTTGAACACCTACACACACACACACACACACACACACACACACACACACACCACTAGTCTGGTTACTACGAAGTGTGTGTATGTACTATAGTTTCTGTATTATCTCCCTCTGTTCTTTCACAATCATACTGGAAAACAATTGCTGTATTTTAGTCTGTTTTGTTTGTTTCTCTGTTTGCTTGTTTGTTTATTAGTTTCGCCAATATTTGTTGAAATATTGTGTTGGAGATGTTCATTATGTCTTCCAGTCAGCTAATAACTAACTATGCTTAAAACTATGCAGCAACAGCAAGTGGCAGTGGTGATGACAGTGATGATGATGGGAGTGGTTGCAGCGGCAGTGGTGGTGGTGGTGGTGGTATGTTGTGATGTAATAGAAGAGTTGAAGTGTCTGGTATTGTTATGATGGGGGTGAGTTGGTAATATTGGTGATGTAAGGCGGCAATTCAGCAGAATCATTAGTATGCCGAGCAAGACTCTTAGTGGCATTTCGTCTGTCTCAACAGTCTGAGTTCAAATTCCATCAAGGTCAACTTTGCCTTTCATCCTTTCGGAGTTGATAAAATGAGTACCAGTTGAGCACTGGGGTCAATTTGATTGACCTGGCCCTTCCCCAAAACTGCTGGCCTTGTACCAAAATTTGAAACCAACATTGGTGATGGTGCAATGTTGATGTTTGGATGTAGTGCTGGTGCTAATCATGTTGCTACAAGCAGAGTGCTTGTGGTTAACATGGTATGGTGGTAATGGTATTTCCAGTGGTAAGGTTGTTGTAGTAGCAGATATAGTAGTTACATTCAACAGCAGTTGTAAAAGTAGTTATGATTTTCATATTAGTTGTGAAGAGGTAGCAATGGCAATAATGATTTCTAACACAAGCTCACAATCTCAAATTAATTAGTAGGGACTATAGTTAAATATACAGATCCCACTACTTGACCTGTACTTTATTTGTAATGACCTCCTTAAAGGATGAAGGACATGGTCGACATGCAAAGGATTTTAAATCAGCTTATAAAGTGTTGTAACTAAATAATCATTTGTACTATAGGCACAAGGCCTGGAATTTTCATGAGAGCAGGGTCTAGTTGATTACATTAACCCCATTGCTTGACTAGCACTTATTTAAAAGGTGGCATGCTGGCAGAATTGTTAACATGCTGGGCAGAATGCTTAGCGGCATTTCATCCATCTTTACATTCTGAGTTCAAATTCTGCCGAGGTCATCTTTACCTTTCATCCTTTCGGGGTTCATTAAATAAATAACAGCTGGACACTGGGGTTGAAGTATTTGACTTACCCCATCTCTGAAATTGCTGACCTTCAACCAAAATTATCATCATCATTATCATATGTCCGTTTTCCATACTGGCATGGGTTGGATGGCTTCACAGGAACTGTTAAGTTCAAGGGCCACACCAGGTTCCATAGTTTGTTTTGGCTTGGTTTCTTCAGCTGGATGCCAACCACTCCACAGAGTGTTCTGGGTGCTTTTTATGTAGCACCAGCACCACAAAATGTAAAACCAATATCAATAGTGACTGTTTTTTGTTTTATTAGTATCAATAGTAATAATAGTTTCGACTAAGTCATAATTGGTCTCTTTTTATCCTTCCATGTACCCACCCTTTCTGTTGCCCCTGTCTTATTTCACTCCACTATATTAGATTCAGTAATGTGTATGTATGTGTTTCTCTGCGTATTTCTATCTCCCTCTCTCTATATATATGTATATGTGTGTGTGTGCTTCCGTGAATATGTGTATTTCTATTGTATGTGTTTCCCTGTGTGTAACAGATCTGATAAATACAACTTCATTAAGTTTTCATGTTTCGCGCTTCATGAATTCACCTTCACAAACAGAAGGTATTGATTGCTGTGTGTGTGTATCTATATGTCTGTTTACATGTTTTGTCTGTGTATGTCTATGTGAATGTCTGTTTGTATATCTGAGTGTGTGTGTGTTTATGTCTGTATGCATGTCTATAAAGATATGTTTCTATGTCTCTTTGCATTTATGTTACCATCTATTTGTCTGTGTATCTTTGTTTATGTGTTTATCTATGTGTATTTGTGTTTCTAGCTGTCTGTGTATGTGTGTTATATTTCTTCATTCATCTAGCATTCATACCACCTCTCTATATCTCTGATTTGTTTATAGTGTTGTTGTTGGTGGTGGTGGTGGTGCTGGTGGTATCATTACCTTTTTATATTTTTTTCTGTTTCCTTACATTATTTCTATTGTATTTATTATTTAATACATTTTTTAAATTTTATTTATTTTTTTGTTTTTGCATTTATGATTGAATTGGAATATCTGTTTCTACAGTTTTGTAAATCAACTACACACAAATACACACACAGATAGATATGTACATATGTTAATAGTTAATAGAAACACACACACACACACACACACACACACACACAGTTATATGCATGCACACATATATTTATACAAACATATATAAATACTCATGTTTGCTCAAATTCCTATATGCATATATACACACACAGCAAAAGGAAACTGAGATTGTTCCAGATAAAATATTTATTAATAAAAAGGTATCTAATGCCACAGGTTGCTTTATTTAACTCCTAGAATCCATTTCTATGTCTTTGTATTGCTGTTATTATTGGTGTTTTACTTGTAGTAAAAGTAGTGGTGGTGGTAGTGGTGTAGTTTAGTTCTTCAATTGGTTTAAACCATTGTGGCTCTGTTCTTTTGTTTGTATTGTTTATTGTTTTAGTGTTTTTGCTTGTTTTGTTTTATATTGTTAGCTTATGTTAGTGATGTAAGTAGGTGTTTTTGTTTTGTTTTGTTTTGGTTTGGTTATTTTTTTTCCTTTTTCTGTCCATTCAGCTCTTCTGTCCTGCTTCCATCTCAGTAGATTATGTTTGCAGAGAAGGGATAAGGAAGAACGGTGGAGTGGAGCAGCAGGAGAAGTGGTGATGCAAGACAGATGGTGATAGGATGGGGAGAGTGTGTGTGTGTGCATGTATGAGAGAGAGAGAGAGAGAGAGAGAGAGAGAGAGAGACATTAAGGAAAGTGTAATGTTGAAACATGTTGCTGCTATTGAATACAATGATTAAACAGGGAAATGCTAAAGGGAACTAAGCTTTTATGCTTGCACAGCACACACATGCATAATTTGCTAACGTAAAATTAAACACACACATGCATGCACACATACACACACACTCACTTTCTCTCTCTCTCTCTCTCTCTCTCTCTCTCTCTCTCTCTCTCTCTCTCTCTCTCTCTCTTTCTCTCTCTCTCTCTTTCTTTCTCTCTCAAAGATTGGCATGTGTGTGGATTTCTAAATATCAACTTTACATGAAGGAAATCTCAACTATTCAAAATCAATAGAAACAAAATCAGAATTTCTTCAGTGTAATCCTGCAGACATAAGAAATTTGGGGCCTTCAAATTGCTGAGAGAGAGAGAGAGAGAGTGCTTGCACAAATGCTGTCATGTGCCCTTACCTTGTTTTTAACTTCTTCAAGGATAATGTCCAGCCCCATGATTTGATTTAACTGCCATAAAAGTTTTCTGTGAAAAGTTTTATAGGTTTACAACTATATCTCTTACTCCCATTTGACACAAGTCAACATTTTACCCTCTGGTCTCTATAAAGTAATGAGTAGCATTGTCTTTTATTATTACTTTTTGTAAACTTGTAGAAATCAGTAGAATAGCATTCATTTGTGGTTTCTGGGAATGTTAATAAGATGAGACAAATCTTCTCATAGATAGGTTGGCTGTTTATTGCAGTTAATTTCTCCTATGAGTAGAAGTAAAATCAGTATTGCAAACCAATGAATCATTAATTAATTTTACATTACTACTGCTGCTACTACTGTTACTGTTGCTGCTTCATTTTTTTCTCTTTATTTTTTTTAACATCCATTTTCTTATGCTTGCATGGAGTAGACATAATTCAAATGGGCAGATTTTTCTAGAGCCAAATTCTCTTTCTGTTGACAACTGCTTACCATTTGCAAGCAAGATATTTTCCTGTGACCAAATATGTTTCCACAGAAGATTGGAAATGAATGCTTATGTAATGGTAACACTGTTTTACAACTATCACATTATGTCAAGACAAGGAGGCACAAAACATACATGCACACACATATACAGAATGCATGCCTATCTCTGTGAGTGTGTGTGTGTGTGTGTGTGTGTGTGTGATAGGCTTCTTTCAATTTTCTGCCTATCAAATCCACTCAAGGCTTTGTGAATGGATTTGATAGTCTGAATCTATAGTCGGAGATACTTGCCCAAGATGTCACACAATGAGACTAAACTCAATACCTTGTGTTGGGAAGCAGACATCTTAACCACACAAACATTCCTGTATTCATATATAAACTTTTATATGTATGAAGGGGTGCTGAAAAGTTCCTGGCTTTGGGTTAAAGAAAATACAGGAGGATCAGTAAATTAAGATTTTATCCAACATATTCCCCTCTCAGATCCACACACTTATTGCAGCTGTTCTTCAGTTTTTCTAAACCTTGTAAAAGAACTCAGTGAGTTGGGCCTCCAACCAGGCCTTTCACGGTACCCTTAAGCCAGGAACTTTTCAGCGCATGCTAGTATATACAGTCCTATGGTGTCTACTAATGACACGAGCACCTGAGCCATCGAGGGTTAGGCTTTGCGACCATAGAAACATTCCAGTATCGTTGATGGCACTTGAGCAACTAAAGTTCTGCTGTTTCATATTCTATCAACTTGAATGTCCATACTTTCAATATAAACACATAAGAAACAATTTTTTTCATGCCAGTCATTTTGCAAGTAAATGTTCTCCGGCAGCTCTTAAGTATGTTCACTTGACATGATGAACAAAGATTCACAACAAATGATTTATCAAAAGCTTTTACTATTCTCTTATAAATTAATTGTTGCTGTCACAGGTCATTACCACTTTCTTCAGGTTCCTAATCTATCCCCTATTTAGAAGAAAGCCTGATATCTGTTCTCCTTTTGTATATGACAAATCCATCATTTAAACACTGCCTCTGTAACATTATACTTCTTACACTAATGTGTCTCACACTTAGTGCACATTTAACCCCTTTGCATGTCCCGCATGATTGGGAAGTAAGCATCTTAACCATACAGCTGCACACGCATGCATACACACACATGCATGCATACACACACATGCATGCACACTCAATGGCTGAGCATGTTTTTTACAGAAGATTACAAATATCATGCTTGTGTGACAGTGATGTTTGTTTACAACTATCATATTATAATAATAAAAACGATGATGATGATGATGGACGGATGGACGGACAGACGGACTCTCCTGTTGAAGATGATGTGTGAGTTCAGCTTTTGCCAAATGACAAGCACAAATGATTTGCTTATAGTGATCAAATGTATGTGCCCTACATAAGCTCTCCCTCTCCATCAAATTGACATTGCCTAAACAGGCTCATGATGTACTACACATCAGGTGTTGAAGTGATTGCAGAGCAATGTGAGATGAAGTGTTTTGCCCAAGAACACATCTGGTCTGGGAATTGAAATCACGATCTCATGATCATGAGTGCAACACCCTAACCACTAGGCTGTAATAATAATAATAATAATAATAATAATAATAATAATAATAATAATAATAATAGTAACAACTG
>NC_068989.1:48587317-48595624 GCF_001194135.2 Octopus bimaculoides | reverse complement strand
AGGCTGTAATAATAATAATAATAATAATAATAATAATAATAATAATAATAATAATAATAGTAACAACTGTTGAGGAACTAGCAGAGAAACTTGGATTTGGTCATTCAAGTCAGCACTAGAAGAAAAATTACCATCTTTGGTTTCATGAAGAAAGGTGTTTCTCCATTAGGATAATGCTCAACCACATACAGTGAGGATGACATTCTAAAGTCTGAAGTAGTTTGAATGGGAAACAATGCCCCACCCACCATATTCGTCAGATATTGCTTCTTTTGATTATCATTTATTCCATAGTCTTCAAAATCATTTGGATGGAAAAAATAAGAATTGTGTAGACGAAATCAGAACAGTACTGGGGGGTATTTTTCATCACAGACAAGTGAAATTTGGAAGAGGGGCCTTGCAAGTCTACCAGAAAGATGGCGGAACAATATAGAAAATGAAGGGGAGTATATTTTAAATTAAAAAGAACTTTGTTTATCTTAATTTTGAAAAATAAAAGAAGTATAAAAAAACACATTATTTATGAGATATAAATATATTTTGCTACACTGACTAGACCTTAGTACTATGCTCACAGTACATGTACCTGTGGAATATGCAGCCACTTATATGTTAATTTGATATGCATGTAGTTCAGTTGAATGCTTATTATCAAAACTGACAGAGGATTCATCAACATATTGTAGAATTGTAAATTACTAATAAATATTAATGTCAACTTTACTATAGGTTTGGAGTATTCTAAATCTCATTAGAAGTTTTATACAGCAGTCACCATGAGAGAAAGAAAGAGAGAGAGAGAGAGAGAGAGAGAGAGAGAGAGATTTAATGTTTACAAAAATGTCAACTTTAATTTAATTCATTCATGTATAATTTATATTGTGTTGATGTATGCATGTGTCCTCATTCATGTAGGTGTGTATGTGTATTTGTATTTAATATGCAGTATGTGATCATGTGTGTATGAATAGACAGCATTTCAAAATAAATTTCTTCTAAATATGACTGTATATTCCAATAAAAAGAATAGCTTTAAATCAATTTAACTCAAACCAATATTTGAGAAGGAGATTGTGTTTCAAAACTTCATTAATGAATACAAATATAGCTTACTGTTTGAACTAGACACCTTTTCAGACAAACAGAATTGCTCATCAAGATATTTTCAGTGATATACTAATCTCATTCTTGTCTTTTTATTTTTGTTTTTCCCATCATCCATACTAAAAGCTTTTCAATGTGTTGCACCATTCTGTGTGTGTCTGTCTCTATTTATGTGCGAAACATTTTGTATCTATGTTTGCCTGTGTTTGTGTGAAGCAAGATGTATGTGCATTGAATCTTGATTTCAATTAAGTAGTCTATAAATAAGAAAGGTCAAATTAAGTGCTTTGTGTTACTGTTTCTATCAAAATGCTTTATGGTAATTGTGAGACGTTGCAGAGAGGATAAAGCACCAACTCTCAGAGTTAGAAAGCCAGGAGTTTGTATCCCCTTATATCTTATGTTCTGTGCCATGGGCAATATTCTAACCACACCCATTTCCCATCTACCTGGCAACAAAATGTCAAGTTATAAGAAAGAGAGAGAGAGAGAGAGTGTGTAATAACATAATGGTAGAATATTGATCTAACTGGAAATTAAGATATAATTCGATGGATTACAATGCCAAAATTGAATTCTGTTACACAAGAATACATTTTATTACTCTCTTCCATTCATTTGTCAGCAGCAGAATATGTAGAAAGTGTAGGGGGTGTATTTAAATACTACAGTTAGAGGTAAAAAAAATTTTCTGCAAGATAGCTTACCTAATCTACCAACTCACTAGATAGCTTGTGGCAAGTACAGTAGTCTATTTTAATTAAAGTCACAACACAATGCCTGTAGAAAAATTTGAACTCATGATTTTTCGACCAATATTTCATTTTAACTCTGCAGGTACTGCATCTTTAAAATAATTATAATTTTTTTTCTTCCTCCTCTTCTTTTTTATGGACATAAAGAGATGGTGGCATTCTCTGTTCACTGGAGTTGTTAAAATTGCTGGTGAATGACAAAAGGGGAAGTTACTAGGCTCAAATCATCTGTTTGGTCCTTGCATACCATTCCTGCCCAGCAACACAAAGAAATGGCTGCAGTAATTTTAAACTTGTGACCTACGAATTTGTAATCTAGAATCATATCACTCAACCATTTCACTTCTTATCAGACAAAGTAAAAACAATAGAAGTGCGGCACAATATTTTTTAACAATTTCTTCAAAGAACTCTGCTTAGAAGAAATATTGGCAATCCTCATTTTTGATATTTAGCATATACCCCACAACAATGAAGGAAATATTTTCATTCAGCTCATGTCAGTGTGATAGATGAGGTAAAGGAAGGAAATATCAAATATTACAATGAATCTGAGTTATTTTGTTTTTGTTAAATTTATTAATAATGTTTTTTTTCTTCTTTTTTTTTGTCAGAGATGTTTTTAATATTTCTCAGTTGTAAAGGAAAGGGAAAATAATAACCATGTAATGGATATAACCATGATTTACTCTCAACTCTAACTGGACTCTTTCATCATTGCAATAACTTTAGCCAAAATTACACTGAACTTTCTTGTATTACACTTACAACCAAAAACTAAATGAATCTACAATCTACAACTTATTTCTATCCTCCCCATCTAATTTATATATATAATATATATATATATATATATATATATATATATATATATGTCATCATCATCATCATCATCATTTTAATGACCTCTTTCGAAGCTGGCATGGGTCAGATGGTTTGACAGGAGCTGACATGTTAGAAGATTGTGCCAAGCTAAACTACCTGCTTTAGCATGGTTTCTATAGCTGGATTCCCTTCCTAATGTCAACCACTTTACAGCGGTTACTGGTTGTTTCTTATGTGGTACAGCTGCAGTGAGATCATCAAGTAACTTGCAAGACAAGACTCTTCAACAGAGAGGAGAGTAGTATTGAGGCGGGTGGTTTAGTGTCAGGTGATGAGAAGTTAGAGTATGAATACAGTGACAGAAATAGGTGTCTTGCAGTGGAAAAGATACATGGCTACTTCAGTTGGAGAGATGAGATGGTGAAGATGTGACAGGGTAGGGACTGGATAAGGTGAGTGGGTGTAATGAAATAGTGGATGTTTGAATTCAATTTTGTATCAGTCATAGCCATGGTTACAAAAGTTGTAGATGTGAAAGAATAGTAAGTAGGGGATAGCAGATTTGGTATTAGAGAGATAGGATTAAGTGAAATAAAGATAGGAGTAGGAGTCAATGGACATGTAAATGATAATGATGGGGGTATTGTGGTGGTCAGTAAAGACAAAGATGTCCATCAAGTTATCAGAAATTGTGGAGATGATGGATGTGAAATCTAAGGCAGGGGAAAGTTGACAAAAGCGATGCAGGAATTGAGCTATGCATAAGTAAGAGAGGGGATACAATACAGTCATCAATGTAACAACCATAAAGGATTTAGAAAGGTAATGCTACGGCTGGCATCATAGTTATGCAATGAGGGAGCTATAACTATGGGTGAAAAGAGCTGGTCCAAGTATTAGGGGATTAATTCTCTGGGACAGGTGGTAATTATGAGGTGGCTTTGTGAATCTTGAAAAGGAAGTGGAGGCACATGGTGTTCTGACGTTAAGGTTGATGACTGTGGAAGGAAGGTGGGAGGAGGAGATGAGATAGTAGAGGGTGGTGAACAAGAATTATTGGTTGCAGGGAATAAGGAAAGATAGCTTGTAGAAAGTAGGGGTTTGAGAAGTTGCTGAAGTGCTTCAAATTTTTACAGTTCAAACTGCTACACCATCACACCACTACCTTTGTTAGTTGGCTGTGTCTGAAATAGTAAAGTATTGTGGAATAATGGAAAGGGCAGTAGTGAAGGTCAGTGAAGCAGCTAGAGTTGTTAGGCCCAGGAGGTCTGTGATGGAAAAAGACATGAAGCTTATTGCATCATACAAACAGCATAATCAATTGAGGTATGAAAATGCTCAACAGATGTTAAGAGAAGTAAGAAGCATAACCCCTTAGTAAAGAGGGACTACATCAGAGAGCGATAGATTAAATGTAGGGACATGATAGGTAGGGAAATGGTGTTGGCAATAGGGGTTGGGTTAAAGTATTGATGGTTGAACTAGTGATTGAATGCCTCTTCTGATTGGTTGCACTCATGTTATAGATTTCCTTTACAGTGTATGTGTACCAGCGGTGGTAGAACTATCCAATAACAACTGCAATAACACTCAAACCAGTGTATTAATAAAATAAATTAATCTTGTTAATGGGAGGAAATACACATGTGACTGCATTGAATTCTATTTTCATTATCAGAAAATAGAATTCAACATAGTTTTTATATGAATGTTAATGTGTTAAAATGTTGTTTCTTTCATTTATTATTTTTTTTTATTTCTCTTGTCAGAGGAAATACAACAAGCATTTTCTTCCCATTGCAACAAATGTGTATGTTAAGCCAATTGACATTGTTTAAAAAAATATCAAATACAACAAAAAGCAGCCTTATCCTAGAGATTTTAGATCCATAGGACCAATAGTTAATTCCAATTTCTTTAGTGTTAAGTAGATTAAAGACAACTCTTCTTGGCAAAGACATGTTTTTTTTTGTTTTGTTTTTTTTTTAACTTATATCTTCTTTCCCAGAAGTTGTGGTACCTGTTTCTGACATTTTTGTAAACTGAAGGCGTGTACTCTTTAACTATAAAGCCCAGAGTGACAGTAAAATTTTTCTTGTAAATTTGTACCATATTAGTTAATAGCCTAACATCATTTTTATTTTAGTTCCCATTTCCCTCAAATAGTCATACAGATTTAAAACAATCAGTAGTGTTTAGTTGTATTGAATTTGGAGGAATACACACACACACATGTACATATACATAGATACACACACAAACACATATTTAAGCAAGCATGGAGATATCTGGTGCCATACTAACAATTCTTTTATAAGCACCTCTTTGAAAATGTTTTCAAATGTAAATTAAATTCTGCCATTGCTGGTGGGGATTGTTTTACTATTTCTACTGTTCTGTTTTGTTGTTTTCTTATTCAAAACCCAAAAAGAAAAACTCTTTCAAGTGAGTTACATGGATTTATTCACAACAGCTATCTTGTCAACGTTATGTCTCTATGTTTGAACTAAAATACAACCATTTCTCTTGGAATTTTTTTCTTTTAACTATTTATTGCAGTTTCCTTATCTTATTTCTCCTTTTAATTTTCAGGTGAAACATGCGGAGAATTTTGGTGCCATAGGGGCAATCTTGTATGGGGACCCATTTGACTATGCTTCCAAACAGTCAAGTGTGTATCCGTCATCTTGGTGGCTACCACCCTGGGCTGTCAAAATATCTCATGTTCGCTATACTCTCAGTGGGGATCCCCAGACACCAGATTATGCAGCTTTAGGTAAGCTTTTTTTTTTTTGTTTTATTTTTATTTGTCATAATTGCTATCTCAGCAAACGCTTTGCCACTTTAGTTGTGTGCTTTTTACATTCTGAACTTTTACCTTATCATCATCATCATTGCTTTCATGTTTCTATAAGTTAATGAAGATAAGTACCAGTCATCAACTAGGGTAGATCTCATGGACTATATTTCCCCCACCCCCCACCTTAAAAAGAAAAAAATTCAATTTCCATGTTCCTATGTTAAATACCATTATTTCTCTCTGCCTTGTTTTTCTTTTGAAAAATTTTCAGCGAAACACAGCTGTGTAGTAAAAAGCTTGCTTTCCAACCACATGGTTCCAGGTTCAGTCCCACTATGTGGCACATTGGGCAAGTGTCTTCTACTATAGCCCCAGGTCAGCCAAAGGCTTGTGAGTAGATAAGATAGAGAGAAACTGAAAGAAGCTTGTTGTGTGTGTATGTGTGTTTGTCCCCCCACCATCATTTGACAAGCAGGGTTGGTTTGTTTACATTTCCATAACCTAACAGTTTGGCAAAAGAGACTGATAGAATAAATACCAGACTTTAAAAAAGTACTGGGATCAATTTGTTCAACTAAACCCTTCAAGATAGTGATCCAGCATGGCCACAGTCCAATAGCTGAAAAAAAGAATTAAAAATAAGGTAACAAGATAAATATTTTAAAACCATGTAGGGTCTTTGGTAAAATAACCTGTCGAGACTTCAAAACAATTGCAGGATAAACTATTTGTATTAACTGTTAGTGGGTACTCTTAGTATTGGGTGAGGTGTGTGGTGGGGACTTTAGATAGACTTCTGAGGACTGTTTGGGGTTGTGAGAGGAAAATGAAGAAGATATTCACAAGAGAAGAAAAGATGTACAGTTGGCTTCTTTGATGATGAGATGAAATAAGAGGTGGAAAAGGAAGTAGTTGTCTATCAAAGTAACAAATTATATTAGACTATTGTGATCAAAGGAAGGGCTAAAGTCTTTAAAGAACTTGAATAGGGAAAATAGACTGATGTTGCTGTTGTTACATAGAAAATGAAGAAAACTTGGTTCTTAACAAATCCCAGAGAAAGACAAGAGACAAAGAGAAAGGAAACAATTGTTTACTTTGAACAATAAGCATTTCCTACTTTGTCAGCTCCTGTTAACCACTCTGTGTCCCCTGCTCCCTCTCTGACACCCACAACATTTATTAAAACCACTTTCATTTCTCTGTAGATTATTAGAAATCAGTTTAGACTTCTTACTTTTTAGTTGTTCATTTTTTAATATATATGTTTACGAGGAATCATAATTAATAAAGCCTATAAATGCACTAACTGTATTTGTCTTAAAATATATTTCACTTGTCTTCTTTCTTTTCCCAAGGCTTTTGATGTTTGTTTATGTCCCCCAAAAATATTTGTTGCTACACTAATCACTAGCTTTCTCAAAGGGTATACATTTTTATTTTATGCTTTGCTTGTAGTTTTCAACTGATTTCTTTTATTTTTTTCTGTTGTTGCATCTCCATGGTAGCAAGCATTTTTTTTAACCTTGCAGAATTCATTGAAGCATAATTTGGTACAAACTTTGCTCATTCTTGTTCCCCTTATGTTTTTTTTTTATAATCCTCCTCTCATCAGCCCTGCCATCAGTGGCCAAACAACATCTACATGTTTATCAGTAAAATCAGATGAGTTTGGTATTCTTAACTGCTATGTGTGTGTGTGTGTGTGTGTGTGTGTGTGTGTGTGTGTGTGTGTGTGTGTGCGTGCGTGCTCGTATGTATATTCACTAATATGTGAAAGTATATGTCTTATACCAAATGCATCTGCATATGCATGTCTCAGAGTAGATATGTATGATAGTATAGGTATGTATTGATCTGATAGTACAGGTATGTGTTTAATGGAATGTGTGTTTTCAATTACACTCACTATAGTATCTACATGTCGTTGATTGAAAGCTTCTATTTTTGTTGTTTTGTCCTTCTTTCTGTTGACATTAACTGTTTTCTCTGTCATTTAGTGTCACATTTCATCTTCCTTCAGATAAAAGACACTTTGGGAAGGTTGGTTTGGGATTTCCATTAAATTGAATTCCATTAAATAAGTAAGCTTTAGAACATAATACATATGTGTTAGTCCTATTTTTCTCTATCTCCCCATGTGTGCATGTATATGTGTGTGTATATATATATATATATATATATATATATATATATAACAAAGTAAAGTTGGTGTGTATGTATGTATGCATGTATATATGTATACACACACACACACACCACACTTGTCATTCACAAGCAAGTATGACTTGACAGCATGTACAATACTTTTGCTGTTATCATCATATTACATCTGCTTTTCATTCTGGTGGCATGAGTTGAATAGGACATGGTTTGAGTCAGTTCTTGTGCGGGGGTTACTACTTTCCTAGACATGGCCAGGTGACATATCTCACTCATTCTCCATTTTCACTTTAGAATGGTTTCTGTGACTGGTTGCCCTTCATACTTCACACTATCAACCACTTCACAGAATGTACTAGATGCATATTAAAGAGGTTGTCATCTTAAATTCTTGACAAGACTAAAGGTTCTTCTGACCCTAAAATGTCCCCCACTCAATCATCCATCCCTTCACAAGTTTAAAGGACATACTTTATCATAACACTAGAAAAGATGAGGTTCTCTTGTACCAGCTTCCACTTTACTCTTTGTTGTGTCCGCTTGTAATTGCTAACTCTGCCTCCATGTGAAACTGCACTGCAAGAGACTGCAGTATCCATCAACAAGAAAATTACTTAACACACATATACATATGTATATATATATATATATATATAT
>NC_068989.1:48577147-48587286 GCF_001194135.2 Octopus bimaculoides | reverse complement strand
TATATAAAGCCTGGATATAATTTTTTTACATTTATTCAACACATTACAATCTTACATATGTTTTATTAACAATAGCTATAATATCTGTTATATAATAGTCTTCAGCACAATCATGGGGGCAACAAGCCCACCCACACACACATTTATACTGTATATTTTTACATAAAAGCTGATCTTCCATGTAAACTGTAAAAGTACAGTAAAGCACTTTAAAAATTTCCATCATCATTATTGCTTTTGTTGTTATTACAGACATCTCATTTAAATTTCATCCTTATTGTGAATGTTTGACATATCTCAAGTCCCGCTATAGTGATTTCCCTAATCTGCTCTCATTTTGAAATTTGTATTGCTTCACTCGCATTGATAATATTTTTTTTCTTCTTCTAACAAAGAAATGCACAACACATATTCTTTACTCTAATATTTTGTCAGTCTTTAAGAAATTTACTTATTCCATTATTTTCACTAACTTTCCTCTGTTTTCAGATCATATCCATGAAATACCAGATTTTAGCAAGAGTTACCCGAAGATTCCTGTACATTCTGTCAGTTACTCTGATGCTGAAGAACTTATGAGGTACAAACATGTTTTAATTGCTACTGTCATTGTAGTTGTTTTACATATGTCATGGCTTATATAAGATGAGGCTGATTTGGTTTTGTAAACAGAGATCTCTGTTACTCACAGAAATGGTTTCTTATCAAGGCAGTGAAGCCCAGTATTTAACTGGCACTTGTTTTATTTAGCCCATAGGTGCTGGAAAGCACATATGACTCTCAGGCAAAAATGTAAACAGAAAATTGAAGCAACAAACTAACTGTCATAAAGCAGGCCCTTTTTTCCTCTTTTAATATCTCACATGCTCTATATAGTATTTATACTATGCACCCCCCCCCCCCAACCAAAAAAAACTAAAAAGCAAGCAATTGTTAAACAGCTTCTAGTTAATTTGAAGTGATACTTCATTTGCTCATGGTAGATAAACAAACTGAAAGATATTTATTTCTTCAAGAAATATATTATTTATGCTCATACCAATTTCAACCATTTCTCTCTCTCCCTCTCTCTTTCTCTCTCTCTCTCTCTCTCTTTCTCTCTATCTATCTATCTATCTCCTCCTCCTCCTCTTCCTTTCTCTCTTTCTCCATTCCTCAACATTACGACTATGTTGTTTTAATGTCTTTTGGGATAAGACACAGAAGTGGTTTCTAGTTGCCTTCTAATATTTTAATAGAACTTAATCCTGGTAGGATTATTTAAAGCTTGAATATAAGAAATAGGAGCCACAATACCTTTAACAAGGAAATAATTACAACTAAGAATCAAAATCTATATCTCTGACTTAACTTACTGAGTGCCTTTCTGTACTTAACTCTACCCATGTACAATTCTAATTCTTGCTCCATCTCTTCTCTGGTGATTTATAAAAGGGGTTTATGACTCACACTTTTAAATTATTCAATACTTACAACCCAGCAAATGAACTTCTACTAAGACACAATCTGCTCTATGCTAGAATGAAATATTTGTCAGCAATCTCTCCTACTGTTTTAGAAATGATGCCTTGAAGACCACAGGTTTTGAGACTGAGGTTTTTGGACAATATGCCATTCAATAAAAATGGGGATGACAATGCGTTTTTTTTTTTCTGTTTGTTTGTTTTAGAGAATCTAGAGGAAGAGGCTGCATCCAAGCCTTCTGAGACAGACTGGTGAAACCAGTACAGTTAACATTCCTCTTGCAAGCTAATGGCAGCTGCAGGAAAAATATATGCTGAAAAGGAATTCCAAGGGGATAACATTCTAGTGAGGAAAGACTGGGCAGAAAGATTTGTATGAGGCATAAGTGAAGGCACATGGCTTAGTAGTTAGGATGTTGCACTCGCTATTGCAAGGTCATAGTTTCAATTCCAAGACCAGCTGTGCACTGTGTTCTTGAGCAAAACACTTCATTTCACATTGCTGCAGTCCACTTAGCTGTAAATGGGTGATCTTGTGATGGATTGGCATACAATGGTGAAATGATGACTCAAGAAAATCACCCAAATGGAGGTTTCATGAGCCATGTTTTGTATTCAGCAATTGAATGGATGAATAGTACAACCCATACTGTGAATCCTGCTTGGTTGTTCAATTATGTCATGGTCATCCTCAGTATGGGTCTGGAGTGTATACATAATGTGGGTTGGCAAGAGAAGGAGAGATGATTAAATTGGGAGTAGCTGAGTATGGAACTTGCTAGTTCTGAGGTGCAGACTGTTGAAATGGCAAAGAGAGGAGACTGCCCATCTATGGACCAGAGGGTGTAGTGACTTCATGCTCAAATCAATGCTTTCCTAGTGAGAATATCTCCATGTGATATGTTTATCTAAGTAACACTGGGACTACCCAACTGCCAGAACAGAGCCTCTGTCTATGAAATACTATTGACCAGTGCATGTTCATTAATATAATTCAAGATGAGTTGATCATCTTTTGCAAAAATATAGCACAGTGTTGATGATAATGATACTCTATCTGTCATATTTGATGATTGTTATCATGTAGGAATGAATAATGATATTGTACTCAGATAAAGACTTATTAATGAACAAAGATGTATTGTAATAATTCTAAAATTAGATGTAAAATAGTAAACTGTAATTCCAATTGTCCACAATGTAAATGAATTAGACTGTAATAAAAATAAGTCTTGATTGGTGGAAAATAATAACTCCATAAAAAATGTCACCTGATAGAGTCAATAAAGTGTCACACATGATTGGATGAATAGTTTAAATAAGCTAAAAGATAAACAATGTGGGATTTGGAAAATGTCACATGATTGGGTGAATAAAACTAGAAAATTAATAAACAATGTTTTGTATCAAGACAACTGAGGTTGTCTCAGTGATGACCTAGCTACTGCTAAACAGTAAATAAAAAAATAAAACAAAGAGAAAATGAAATGAAGAAGGAAACAGAAGGTGCCTCATGTTATCATGTTTGTCCATTGATGATCAAAGAAGACAATGTCTTTGACCATGCAGCACCTCAACAGAGGATGCATCTCTACAAGGAACCAGAGAATCACACTGCTCCCACCTATTATTACACCTCTTCTGTGCCTGAAGCTCTGGAAGTGGCTGTATTTCATTTCCACAAATGTGTGATATCCCTACTTACACCATGAAAAGTCTGCTGACTGTTGTTGGAAAGTTTCAAGCATCTATAATCATTGAAGATTGTGGCTGACTACCCTACACTTCCACAAAGGAGTCATGTAGTTGGGGTGGGGGAAGGGAAGAACTAGTGATAATATAGAACCATTAACCACAAAATTCAGGCTGAAATTATGCCAACTGAGACTAAGTCACTTATGATTTTCTTAATTTATTTTACACGATATGAAATTATCTTTTAGATTAAGGCTCCTTAAATCCAATTAATTAGTAAACTTGTTTTGTTTTGCTTTTCAATTAGAAGTTTTACCCAAAGCAAGGCCAAGAAAAACACTGATATGAAATTCAATTCTAAGTAATGGATATTAAAAGATTAAGATATTTATCTTGTGTGCTAAAGCAAAAACAAAGATGAAGCTGATTTGAGAAAAGATAAAATTGGAGATACTTTCAATGTTCCCTCAAATCAAGACCATAAATGTCATTTGGACTGTAATAGATTGATTTTTAAAAAAACCTTCATATTAAATGACTATATTAGTTGTCTTTTTTCTCTCCTACACTTTAAAGCTAAAAGAAACTGTATTTATATAGGGAAAACTTCAAATGTTCACCAAGAAAACTACTGCTGACTGCAACCCATCAGGTAGAGGGTTAAACATAGATGAGTTTTGCAATGTCTATACAAAGTAATACATATCCTTAGAGTACAAAAGTTTAGTTATGTGTTGTAAGAATACAGAGGTTCTGAAAAACAAAGCTTAGAAAATTATATAAAACATATAGAGTCTAGTTTATTCTCTCACCTCTGAACTCCGCATGGCATGGCTATGTGGTTAAGAAGTATGCTTCCCAACTATGTGATCTTGAGTTCAGCCCCACTGCATGGTACCTTGGGCAAGTGTCTTCTTTTATTGCCCCAGCTTGTCCAAAGCCTCGTGAGTGGATTTGGTAGACAGAAACTGAAAGAAGCTTTGCATTATTAACTACCAATGGGACATGATGTTGTGTCAAGACACTGTACTATGAGATCCCTCAGAAGGATAACTCTCAACCCAAAGATATACGAAATAAAGTATAGTAGAGACCATAACCATTCATAACATGAAAGATTACTAGTAGAATGTCCCTCTGTAAACCTCAATAAAATGCAAACATAGTAGACTAGACATGGTGATTTGGGGGAGGGGAAGAGAAACTATGTACAGTAGTGAAAATCAGCTACCCAGCAGACGTCAACATAAAGCTAAAGATCAGTAAAACAAAAACACCTACGCTGAACTATTGAGAAATATAGGGCTACTTTACCTGGATTACAAGTTCAGATTTATACCAGTAAGTATTGAGGCTTTAGGATATGTAAGAAACTGACTCACCACCAATCCTGACAAGCTTAGAGTTCTCAAAACTAGGGAGGAATTAGAAAACTACACATACAAGCAATCAGTGGAACTGTCAAAATATGTAAAACTTTTTACAAGTTTATCATGTGACTGTCTGAATGAGTATACACTTACAAAACAAAGCATCCAGATCTGCACATGAACTGACTCTAAATATTTGTATATATACATGCATAAATGTACAACTATGCTGTTGATGTTGAAATTTCAATGAAGGAATTTTGGATCTAGGTTAGAAACCAGCTCTTTCTCCATTACTCTTTTATTTGTTTCAGTCATTTGACTGTGGCCATGCTGGAGCAGTGCCTTTAGTCAAACAAATCGACCCCATGACTTATTCTTTGTAAGCCTAGTACTTATTCTATCAGTTTCTTTTGCTGAACTGCTAAGTTACAGGAACTTATACATAGCAGCATCAGTTGTCAAGCGATGGTGGGGGGACAAACACAGACACTAACATACACACACACACACATATATATATATGTATACAACGGGCTTCTTTCAGTTTCCATCTACCAAATCCACTCACAAGGCTTTGGTCGGCCCGAGGTTATAGTAGAAGACACTTGCCCATGTGGTTGGTAAGCAAGCTACTTACCACACAGCCACTCCTGCATCATTGTTAAGAAATCTTGAAATAAAATTAAATAACTACATACATATATGTAAAAGACACCCAGTTGGTGTTAGGAAGGGCATCCAGTCATAGAAACCAAGCCAAAACAGAATGGACCCTAATGTTACGAGTACCAATCAAACCATCTAACCCATGCCATCAAGGAAAATAGATGCTAAATAATTATGATGATGATATATACATATGTGTGTCTGTGAACATAAATCTGTGTGTGTGTGTGTGTATATATATATATATATATATATATCATGATACATATGTACATATGGACATATATGTGTGTGAATGTATAAATAGGTGCATATAAGGATGTGTATGAATGAATGTGAGAGAGAGAGAAAAAGTGGTAAACACCGAAATAGGTCTTTGAAATATCAGTGATACATGATCCAATGCTTGAAGAATTCTGTTCCTTTTATCTTCATTGGATATCAAGTAGGAATGGAATATTTTGACCTTTTCTTTTTCCCAACCTATAAATAAATCTGTACTGATAAACAAGGTTGAATGGTCACACAGGTAGATCTCAGGGAAAGGAAATGAGTAATTTCCTAAGGCAAATTTCAAAATAAATTAAAGTTGACTATAAAACCCTGTTAATCTGATTTGGAAGAATATTAATGGTACTTAAACAACAGAAGGACTTTGAGGAATGCTTTTATGTTGAGCGACAAAATTCTTTTAAATTCTCTATTTTCATACAAGAACTTTTAGAGTTAGTCTTTCTAATAAACAGATAATTCACAATTCTATCAGACTCTGGATTACATTTTACACATATCATGCATGTGATATATTTGCCAGTCTACCTTTCTTTCAAGTTTTTAAGTATAAAGTATGATAAAGTGCAAGAAAGTCAATAGTTTTATGATATTTTTGTTCTTTCTGATTTAGTCTTATTTGATTATATACATCATCATCTTCCACTTTTCCATACTTCCTTGCCTCAGATGGAATTCATTGAGGCAGGTTTTCTATGACTAGATACCCTTCTTGTCACCAACCCTTTACTTTTCACAGAAACACCATTTGTATGACAATGATACTCCTTTACTTCTATCATGTGATGTCACGACAAAGTAACACAAACACACATATGCACACATGCATATACATACAAATACAATGAGCTTCTTTCAGTTTCCAGGTACCAGATCCATTCACAAGGCTTTGGTTGGCCCTGAGCTATAGTAGAAAACATATGCCCAAAGTGTCATACAATGGAACTGAACTTGAAACCATGTAATTGGAAAGCAAATTTCATAATGAGACAGTCATGCCTGTGCCTGATTTGTTTATATACAATTTGATGTTATTGTGTTAAACATTTGTTCTTTTATGAAAACTCTAAATCATTTGTGTGTGAAGCCTAACAGGTCATCAATTGTTTTCTAGTTTGATATTGATTTATCCTATGCTCTGTTTTATCTGTTCTGCTCTCAGTTTAAAGAAGCCAGAAAATTTCAGTGCCTTTTCAAAGCCAACTAACAACAGAACTGTATATAATTACTTGTAACTTGTAAGTGTTAGAGTGAGATTATTATTTTAAAACCCATTTAAGAATAAAAAGGGAACATTTGCTGATGGTGTGACTGTAAACTAAGAGTAGAGTCAAGTCATATTTATCATGAAAATTTAAGTTGGCCAAAACTTCAAGTTTCATATATCGGCTTGTTCAGTCAGTGATAAAACCTTTGCCAGCTTGTTTTTATGAATAAGGAGGAAATCCTTATCATAAAAATCAGGTGTGTATGATGGGTTTTACATCATGGTCATCATTTTAACGTCCTCCTTTCCATACATGCATGGGTCTGATGGAGTGTATTGAGGCAGATTTTCTTTGGCTGGATGCTCTTCATGTCACCAACCATCACCTGTTTCTAAGCAAGGTAATATTTCTCCATAGCTAGATGTACTTTTGCAGAATATTGGAAATGATTGATGCTGCTTATATGGCAGTGATACTCATTTACAACTATCATGTGATGTCAAGACAAGGAGGCACAAACATGCATGCACACACACCCTATATCTTTTATAGATGTTTTCAATCTAGTTTGGATTCTTTGCCATCAAATTTGATTGCAAAGAATTCAAATTTGATAGCAAAGAATCCAAACTAGATCGAAAACATCTATATCTTTTACTTGTTTCTGTTAGTGGACTGCAGCCATGCTGGGGCACTGCCTTGATGGGTTTTAGTCAAATGGATCAAACCTCCATTACATATTTCTTTTAGTCTGGCCCTTCTTGTATCACTTTCTTTTGCTAAACCACTGTTACAGCAATGCAAACAGCACCAGTTGTCAAACACAGGCACAAACATACACACAAATATATACGACAAGCTTCTTTCAGTTTTCTGTCTGCCAAATCCACTCACAAGACTTTGTTCAGCCAAGGGATATAGTTGAAGGCACTTGCCCAAAGTGCCAAGCAATAAAACTGAACTTGAATCCATGTGTTTGAAAGTTAACATCTTAACAATACAGCCATGCCTACACTTATTACAATTTGTTGAAAACTCTCAATGAAAGGAATTTATATTTTATTTGAGATAGTAAACTAAATAAATGTCTAAAGAGCAAGAAACAAATTAACCCTTTGACATTCAGATTATTCTATCAAATGTAATGCTTATTTATTCACATTGTTCTTAATTTATCATATTCTTTCTTATAACTTTGAGATTTTGATGATGTAATTATTTTTTTTGAGAATGCCATTGCAGGGTAGATGTGAGAAACTAGATCTAGATGGTTTGAACATAAGAGCAGTAAAATATTTGAGCCAGATATGACCAGTTTAAAAGCTACAAAGTTAAACATGTAGGTCAGAAGATGGGCAGGTGGAAGGGAAGGTTTAGAGAGAGAGAGTGATATAAAGAAAAAAAGTGATGAGAATGTTTATTGGGGAATGATCGTTCTAAGGTTAGATAAAAACAGTAACTTAGTATAATTCTGGGTAGCTTGTAAATGGACTGACTTTAACAATGATTTTATTTTTTTTTAAATATTTATTAGTGACAGAAGCAGTATTAATGCCAACAGGTAATATTTGTCCCCACTTAAGTGTGGGTGTTGTGTTAGAACATAAAATACTATGATAATTGCTAGGAGAGAATCTCTCATATTACCTTCCGGTTCATATAAGTACTTTAATCTGGTAGTCTTGGTGGTAGCAATGGGGATTGCAGGTGGTTTATCTCCCACTAGCTATGTAAATAATGGTGTTTTTATACACCCCAGAAGCCAATATGAGAGTTTCTCTCATGGTAACTATCATGATTTAAATGTTTGCATTGTTATTAGATCAGATCAGGTATAGGGGCATGTGCCATTGCAGTGCATTGCTGTATCCACTATTGGTCAGTATCTGGTCAGTTCATTCAGAGTAACTCTCTGTGCACTGTCCCAGTCAGTCCCTTTCTCTGCAAGATTCTTACTCATCAGTTGTGGCCAATCAACATGAGTTGTCACCACTGCCAGATCCTCAGAGAAGAAAACACAATACACAGGATCCAATTCAGAAAATCGAGCAGCATGGTCAAACAATCTAAGCTAACATATATATTATATTGTGAAAGGATCCTGACCATCCCCACCTAACTAAAAGTGGACTGATACATTTCAATGTCAGAGATGACAGTCAACAGTTGATGACAGTGAGCAGTTGACAGTGTTGATTAATCATATTGGATTGCCCTGTTAGTTTAATATCATAACTATGTTTGGCATAGCACAGAGTACATTCTGAGCAAATATATTAATTCTGCAAAAGGTTATTCTAAATAACCATATCCAAATATTCATTTGGGTAATACTATTCTACACCCTTGTGCACATCCCAACATTGTCATAATATTATTGGCAACGAGATATTCAAACCCCCAAAAACATAACATATTAGTTTCAAATTTTGGCACATGGCCAGCAAGTCTTTTACATCAACCCCAGTACTCGAAAGGATAAAAGCAAAGTCAACCTCAGTGGAATTTGAACTTAGAATGTAAGATGGACGAAATGCCACTAAGCATTCTGCCCAGCGTGCTGACAATTCTGCTACCTTGCCACTTTAAAGCTGAGATATATTGATAGAAGTACATACCTATTATAAGTTTATATTTTTAAAGTCTCCTTAAGAAATTCATTTGTGGTTAGTGGTAGATTAGAATTACAAGTTGAAATAAATGTTTTGTAAATGAAAACTTCAAGTCTTTTAATATTCTATTAGCTAATAAGAACTATTAAATTACTGAAAGCTGTTAGAAGCCTCAGGTATAAATAAGTAATGTGAATTTTAATGAAAAATAAATAAACTTACTTTACAATAATTAGATTAAATGAACAAAGCTAAAAGCTAATGATGGGGAGGTAATATAACTGCAATCATACATGTATGGGAAATTAGACTGAAGGGAAATATTTATAAAATGGGCATAAAAACATGCTTATGGAAACCTCAAAATTTATAAATTACTCATGTCTATTTAAATAAATAAATTAAAAGATATAAACTGGATTGTATTTTAAAGTATGCATTAATTCAATTTGGTGCTATATAAAATTATTAAATGTAAGAAGGGGCATATACAGAGTAATAATTAAAGAAATCTAAAGAGAAGCCTATAAATTATCTATAGGATGATGGTTGTATAAAATTATTGTGTATGTTTGAGCTTTTATCTCTCATTTGTGTATTAGAGTTGTGAAATCTTTATAAAATTATACAAGACTGTACAGAATGATAATTTCAATCAACATCACCTACATATGTTTAAGAGTGCATAAGCAGAATGGATATAATTGTATGAACAATCTTATATATGGGAGCAATAGTACAAGAAAGCAAGGAAAAAATTGCTTCTAAGTTTGAAATGAATGTACATCTATATATATATATATATATATATATATATATATATATATATAT
>NC_068989.1:48562853-48576875 GCF_001194135.2 Octopus bimaculoides | reverse complement strand
TATATATATATATATTAGGGAAAAGAACCAAGGTTCATGAACTCATCAATGAAAATCCACTGTCACATATAAATTGATTTTAATTGAGTTTTTACCTGTAATTTTGGATTTTATCCCTAATATTATATATATATATATATATATATATATATATATGCTTCTGGGTTCATTCCCACTGCATGGCACCTTGGGCAAGTGTCTTCTACAATAACCTCAGGTTGACCAAAGCCTTATGAGTGGATTAGGTAGACAGAAACTGGAAGAAGTTTATCATATGTGTGTGCATGTGTTTCCCACCACCACCACTTGACAACCTGTATTGAAATGTTTACATCCCAATAACTTAGCAGTTTGGCAAAAGGGACTGATAGAATAAGTACCAGGCTTTAAAAGAAAATAATTACTAGGTTTGATTAGTTTAACTAAAATTCCTCAAAACATGCCCACAGTCTTTACATTTTGAGTTCAAGCTCCACCAAGGTTGACTTTGCCTTTCATTCTTTCGGGATCAATAAATCAAGTACTGGTGAAACACTGGGGTTGATATAATCAACTTGTTCCTGCTCCCAAAATTTCAGGTTTTGTGTCTTTAATAGAAAGGATTATTATTATTATTAAGACAACAAGGCTGGCAGAACCATTAGTATACTGGGCAAAATGCTTAGTGGCATTTCGTCTGCCTTTACGTTCCGAGTTCAAATTCCGCTGAGGTTGACCTTTCCTTTCATCCTCTTGGGAATCAATGAAATAAGTAGCAGTTGAGCAGTGGGGCCAATGTGACCAACTAGTCCCCTCCCCTCAAATTTTGGGCCTTGTGCCTATAGTAGAAAGGATTGCTCTTGTTGTTATTAGCAGGGGGGGGGAGCAGCAGCAGTAGTAGTAGTAGTAGTAGTAGTAGTAGTAGTAGTAGTAGTAGTAGTAGTTATCCCAATTATTACCCCAAGTCTGGATATTTCTTTGTACCTGATAATGTATGTCTTTCTAGCAGTATATATTTCCATTTATAAATATATACTTATTCACACACAACTATATATATGCATCTACTCACAAGGCTTGTTATGTAAAGGAGAGTGGGATGGCGGGGGGGGGTAGTCAGGTGAATAAACTCAATCATCTTATTGACCAATTCTTATTTTATCAATCACATTTTATTATGAACATTACAGAGAGATTATTTGCATCTTTCCTTTTCATACATCTAAGAGATGCTGTCATTGACATATCTAAGAAAAGCTGTCACTGAATTTTTAGTTCTCATACACACACACACACACACACACACACACTTTATTCATTTCTCTCATGTTCCATAACTAACCTTGATGCTTCATCTTTATTTTCCTCTATCTTCTTTTTTAAGTTTTAATTCTATTTGACCAATTCTCCTTCCAACTTTCTCTTCCCACCTTCCTCATGCTACTTTTATGATTATATATATCTCACTTTTTATATATGTTCTGTGTCTTTATATGTGGGTGCACATGCACACACACAGACACATATCAAGATTTACAGTTTCACAGTTTTATGTCCTAAGTTAGTAATAGCAGCAAAGAATCAATCCACAGCAGGCAGTTACAGTGTGCACATCTAGATGGATGGACAGTTACAGCTGTACACACAGTCAAATGCTTGCCATCACATTGTTTATTAGCTATTTTGCATGTATATCTAGGTAGATGGATAGAGTATAACATTTCCTCTCTGATATGAAAATGGTGTGGTTTCAATTCCAAATCAATGCTTTTTTTTTTTTTTCTTTTAATTAGCATTGATTTAAAATTAAGCTGTTATCTTTTACCACTTATCTTTTACTTGTTTCAATTATTAGACTGTGATCATGCTGGGGCACCACCTTGAAGAAATTTTAGTCCAATGACTGATCTCCAGTACTTTTTTTTAAGCCTAGCACTTACTCTGTTGGTCTCCTTTGCCAAACTACTTAGTGGGAGACATAAACACACCGACACTGGCTGTGAAGTGGTGATGAGGGACACACGCACACATAGACACATATATATGATGGTTTTCTTTCAGTTTCTGTCTACCACATCCACTCACAAGGCTTTGATTGGCTTGAGGGTATAGTAGAAGACACTTGTTCTTGGTGCCATGCAGCAGGACTGAACCTAGATCCATGTATCTGAGAAGCAAACTTCTTACTCCACAACCACATCTGTCAAACTTTTGTATTCAGATGAAATCTCTAAAGGAGTTAGTAAAATTTTTATGAGATGGTATACGTCTTTAAAAATCAGCAAATAAGTTCTGTAATCAGGAAATAAAGCTGTGAATATTTCAGTAAGCTATTTAAATTGTATAGCATTTAGAGTTACTTAAAGTCTAATTTGTGTTCTTTAAATTCAGTTATATCTTTAGGCTGAATTGCAGGTTTTACTGTTCATTTGTGACCTTGTAACAGTGGAAGTGAACGTATCTATACATACAAGCTATTAAGTTATTATATGTCTCTTATTATAACAGTTGTAATATACATACATATATATATATGTGTGTGTGTGTTGTGTGAAGGTATATATATGTATGTGTGTGTACATGTATATATATATACATGTATGTATATATATATATATATATATATATATATATATATATATATATATATATGTATGTATGTATGTATACACTCTAAAGCTTTTAAAACTATTAGGTAAAGGTTGTAAATGTCAGCTGTAACACACTCTTTAGGTATATTTGAAGGAAGTTTCAAATTTAAGGTACTGTAATGTGTATCATCATCATCGTCGTCGTTTAATGTCCGCTTTCCATGCTGGCATGGGTTGGATGGTTTGACTGAGGGCTGGCAAGCCAGAAGGCTGCACCAGACCCCAATCTGATCTGGCAAAATTTCTACAGCTGGACACCCTTCCTAACGCCAACCACTCTGACAGTGTAGTGGATGCTTTTACGTGCCACCGGCATGAGAGCCATTCAGGTAGTACTGGCATCAGACACACTCAAATGGTGCTTTTTACGTGCCACCTGCACAGGAGCTAGTCTGGCAGCACTGGCAACGATCACGCTCGAATGGTGCTTTTAACGTTCCACTGCCAATCAGGTGGTACTGTCATCAGCCATGACAACGATTTCACTTGCCTCAACAGGTCTTCGCAAACGTAGTTTATTGTCCAATGATTGAAGGGTGCTCTTAAATGAACTGGTTATACAGCACTGGCATAGGCCACAGTTATGGTCTCACTTGGCTTGCCAGGTCTTCTCAAGCACAGCATATCTCCAAAGGTCTCGGTCACTTTTCATTGCCTCGGTGAGGCTCAATGCTGGAAGGTTGTGCTTCACCACCTCATCCCAGGTCTTCCTGGATCTACCTATTCCACAGGTTTCCTCAACTGCTAGGGTGTGACACATTTTCACACAGCTATCCTCATCCATTCGTAACACGTGACCATACCAGCACAGTCGTCTCTCTTGTACACCACATCTGATGCTTCTTAAGTCCAACTTTTCTCTCAGGGCACTTACACTCTTTATCGTGTATGCACACTGACATTACACATCCAGCGGAGCATACTGACTTCATTCCTTGCAAGCTTACGCATGTCCTCAGCAGTCACGGCCTATGTTTCACTGCCATGTAGCATGGTTGTTTGCACATATGCATCATACAGTCTACCTTTTACTCTGAGCGAGAGGCCCTTTGTCACCAGCAGAGATAGGAACTCTCTGAACTTTGCCCGGGTTATTCTTATTCTAGCAGTTACACTTTCAGAGCATCCAACCCCACTACTGACTTGGTTACCTAGGTAACAGAAGCTATCAACTACTTGTAGTTTTTTTTTTCCCCTGGAATGTGACAGAAGCTGTTCTCTGCACATTTTCAGTGTTTATAGCTCCTGAGCATTTTCCACACACAAAAACTATCTTCCCAGTTAGCCTTCCTTTGATATTGCTGCACCTCTTATATGTCCATAGCTTACACTGGGTACATCTTATGGAGTTTCTACAACACAATGGAAAGTGCAAGGAATACAGTATATGGAGATTGGACAATAAGTGTAAGCCAGTGTCAACAGTGGTTCCAGAAACTCTGAGCCGGAAAGTACAGCCTAGAAAACAAGTGTCACCCTGGAAGATCTGTAGAGCTCAACAAGGACATCCTGCAAACCCTCGTGGAACAAAATCCCATCATAACTGTTGAGGAACTAGCAGAGAAACTGGATTTGGTCATTCAAGTCAGTGCTAGAAGGAAAACAACCATCTTTGGTTTCAAGATGAAAGTTGTTCGGCCAGATATAGTGAGGACGACATTCCAAATGCTGGAGCAGTTTGAATGGGAAACGATGCCCCACCTACCATATTCGCCAGACATTGCCCCATCTGATTGTCATTTATTCTGCAGTCTTCAAAATCATTTTGATGGAAAAAATATGAACTCTTTAGACGAGGTCAGAACAGTACTGGAGGAGTATTTTTCATCACAGAGAAGTGAATTTTAGAAGAGGGGCCTTGCAAGTCTACCAGAGAGATGGAAGAGCATTGTAGAAAATGAAAGAGAGTATATTTTAGATTAAAAAAAAACTTTGTTTATCTTAGTTTTGAAAAATAAAAGAAGTTTAAAAAAAACTGCATTATTTATGGGATAACTCAATATATATATATATTTAAATGTAAATGTGTGTGTGTTTGTGCATCCTTGTCTTGGCATCACATTATAGTTGTAAATAATATTCACCTTCATACAAGTAGTGTCATTTATTTGCAGTCTTTTATCGAAAGAAGGTCCTTAGATTGATATTACTTTACTTGGAAATAGGCAAGAGTTGGTTACTGGAAAAACATCTGACTACAGAAAATTTGCCTCAAAGACTCTGTCTGAACTAAGCAAGCATGAAAATGTGGATGTTGAAAAGTTGATGATGTTATAAAGTAGACAGATCTAGTAGAGGCCCTAAAACGTCAGTATATGAAGGGGCTGAATAAAACCTGTACAAAAATCCTGTTACCCATATTTACCATCCTCAGATGAATACCCAATAGCAACAATAATGCATACCTTCATATTCTTACTAGCAGATTCTGAGTAACATTAAATCTCTATATATTCACCATTTACATATTTACCAAATGAAGACAAAAAGTCATTTATTATTGGCACTTTTCCTCTTGTTTATATATATATATATTTAATTAAGACTTTAGAAATTAATTATTTCATGATCAACTAATAAGTTCTTCACATCATCAAATGCATGTATGTGTGTGTCCTGTATAAAATACCCCAGTGGTAGTGTGAGGGAGGGAGAGAAAGACGAGTGCTTGAGAAAGTTTCATATGATGTTTGATTTCCTATATTTTATTACAATATTTCATTTTATTTTTGTCTGTAGGGATCTGACGGGCAACAATTTGGGAGCACATTGGCTTGGAGGACTTAACATCTCTTACAGTACTGGGCCTGGTTATACAGAACCTAGAAACAACAGGTTTGTAGAGTTTTCAATGAATTATTGATTAGTTTCTTGGTTTGAGTTTCAGATATTTCAGAAAACATAGATTTTATGTTGCAACCAGAATATTGTGCAGTAAAGCAAAGTACTGTTTGCTTCATTGAAACAATAAATGCCACCATTTATAAATCACAGTTGAACTTATTAGCACTAGTCAGACCATTTGACTTCAATAATATCTGTCTTAATATATCATGTTTATATATTTATATTTGTAGAGCCGATAGGCTGATTAACTCTTCTTAGCATGGAAAAATAAAGCAGATGTGAAACAATGCATATATGTATTTATGTGTATATGTATGAATATAGTGTGTGTGTGTATGGAATTAGCTTTTTATGTTAATTACCTCTAATTTACCTAAATTCGGCTACAAGATTTCCAATACCAAACCAAGTAAATTTGTGTCCCTATATGACAAATGTTTCTTTACTGCAAGAAATGAGCATTCTTATGGGCAATTAACATGGTCTGCTTTAGCCAATGAAATAAGAGGCTACAATGCCATCATTGACAATGGAACAATTCATGACACTGCATTAAGCTGCTGTTTGAGCAAGTGTGTAAATTCAGAACTTAAGCTGTGTGTGTGTGCGCGCGCGCATGCATATGCATATTACAGACTAACACAAGTTTTTTTTTTTTAAAGTGAAGTGGAGCTGTGCACATGTCAGACTCACTCTCTTGTTCAAGAACAATATCCCCAGTTGCAGAATAAAGATAAGACAACTGAGACTGAATAAGACTGTAATAGATTAGCAAAATGTTTAATGGGTCCTCAAAACTTTGCATTGCCTGCTAATTTGGTGTTTATCCTTAAAACATCATAGTGGATGTTTGCTCTGTATCATGTTTTTCTAGCCAAACATGAGGGTATGTTTCCACCTGCACCAGTTGCCTCAACTGATCTGCTGCCACCAAGTCCAAAGGCATGTGGTTTAGTAGTTAGGGTATTCAGCTCATGATTGTAAAGTCATGAGATCAATTCTCAGTGGCGCGTTGTGTCACTTGAGCAAAAAACTTTATTTCATGTTGCTCCAGTCCACTCAGCTGGCAAAAATGTGTAATACTGGTATTTCAAAGGGTCTGCTTTATCACATTTTGTGTCACGTTGAATCTCCCTGAGAACAATGTTAAGGGTACACATGTCGTGTTTGTGGTTTGCTCAGCCACTTGCACATTAAATTCATAAGCAGGCTGTTCTGTTGACCAGATCAACTAGAACCCTTGTCATCATAACCAACAGTGTGCCAACATATATAAATGACAAAGGAATAAACAATTACCTTATTCCTTTGTCATCTTTTTCTTATTACCAATCTGTACTCAACTAATACTTCATTCAGAAGCATACTTACACTTAGGTCTCTAACAGGTTATTAGTATTGCAATGCTCCGGTGAAATATTAAAACATATATATATATATATATATATATATATATATATAGACAGACAGACAGACAGATAGATAGATGCATACATACATACTACATAGACAGACAGACACATTTATTATGGGTAAGAATCGAAACAATTGTATGTAATTTGTATTTAATGTTTATTATTTATTATATTATATTATTATAAGAATATGATATGATATATGTTAATAAATTTTAATTTTTGAATTGACAGCTGCATATCTCCATTTTCGTTTCATTTTTATAAATGTAATATATACCCATGTGAATTGTAAAGTTTTTCTCTATTAAATTGGGTATTAAACAGTTGAGCCAGTGAAAGATTGGATGTTTCCATCCCTATTTTCCTTGTATTGGATTTAATTTAAAATATATTTATATTTATAAACACTGTTTTCTTGTTTCTGGTTTAGCATTCTTGTTGTTTTATTGCAGGATTGTGAACTTAACAGTAAACAACCAAAGATCAAGAAGAGATATTAGTAATATTATTGGGGTGATCCGAGGAAAGTATGAGAAAGGTCTGTTGTTGTTTTAAGATTTTTTCTTCTTTTGTGTTCAGGTTGTTGTTGCTCTTGTTGTTTAACCCCCACCCCTAATCTTCTATTTGCGCTTGTTTACAATCAGCTTTCCAACTGTGACCATCTCTCTTTAAAAATTTTTTAGACAATATATTTAGGGCCACATTATCTAATGTCTTGTTTTGTTTAAGATGATAGGCTGTAATGTTTTGTGAGAGATGTGCTCTATTTCTAGCTAGTGGAGCAACAACTACTTAGAGGCTCATTTTGTGTTTAGAAGAAATGACTATTAAATCATTAAATGTAATGGTCATTTATTCTCAGATTTATTCACAGATTTGGAATTTTGATGATGTGATTGTTTATCTTTAGAATACCATTGTTGGATAATTGAGAGGTCAGATCTGGCCAGTTTGAACATAAAACAGATAGAACATCTGGGCCAGATATGGTCAGTTAAACGTTAAAGGTTTAATGAACAATTCTGTATATGGTCATCATATCCACTTTATGGGATAAGCTATCTTACGATTTCAGATTTGAAAGATCCAATCCCCATTTTAAAAATAAAGAATTAGTCAGGAAGAATCAGAGCACTAATAAAGAATAAAGTACCTGATTTCTGTCTCATGAGTTTGTACTAGTTCCCAAACTCATATCCACAGAGAGTTCCATGGACGATAATTAGATCCAATTCTCTCCTATAACTTTCCACGAAAAATGTAGCAGAGCATCAGCAGAAATGAATAAGTGCTGATATTATGGAAAAAAGTTTTGGGCCTTAAATTGTTGTCTCTTACAACGCTTGTAAAATACTACTTATCATAACACTAATTTACATCATGCTCTAGCGAATTAAATTAACTGACAGTTTGTAAGAAAATAGTTGTTCATTGTATAGATTAGATTGAGCAGTGATAATTATTCAGTTTCTGGGCATATGGCTCAGTGGTTAGAGTGTTGCACTCATGATTATGAGATTGTGGTTTCAATTCCTGGACTGGTTGATGCATTGTTCTTGAGGAATACACTCTATGTCACATTGTACCAGTCCATTCAACTAGCAAAAATGATGAAGGACTTTCGGTCTCTTACGCTCCTTGTAAAATACCTCCATCTTTCTAGTTTGACAAATTGACTTGAAATGGATGGGCTTCAACCACTTTGGCATTATACTAAACTTGTACAGTAACTCAGCAGAGTAGAAAGTCTGTTCAAGATTTTAGCAGCGAAATTTATAGTTATGGCAGTTTTAGTCCTGCTAGAACCCTACATCCTAACTTTGGAAAGAAACCATAAATGCCCTGCAGATATTCTCTCAGACATTACTGTAATAATTTATAATTTATTCTCTCTTTTTTTTTTTTAAACCCTCTTGCAGATAAATACATTATTGTTGGTGCTCATGTTGATTCATGGACTCAGGGGGCAGTAGACTCAGGCAGTGGCTATGCCATCCTAATGGAATTGGTCAAGTCGTTCTCCAATGTTATGAAAAAAGAAGGTTGGTATTGGCTTTTTATTCTTTGTTTGCTTTTTTTTTTTTGTCCTTTTGTTTTTTACTTTCATCACAGAATATCAAAGAAATTTTGTATCCAATTGTTGTCATTTATTTTTATTCTTAGCTGAACAAGGAAAGGAATGAAACTGTGTCCTACATTTTTCTCACTTTTTTTCATGCCATTTAAGATAAATAAGAGAATTTCAATAACTAGCTATTGTTATATAGTCCCAGGTTGTTCGTATCTGAGCACACTTTTGATCAGTGACATTCCAGTCGTGAACATCCCACCATTTTCATGAATATCTCAGTGTACAATATCCACTGTGTCTTTCTCTTTATATAGGGTGATACAGGCTTCTTATTCATCAACTCCAGTACTTGAATAATGTACTGCTCAAGTACTGGGTGTAATATAATCGGTCATATTCTTCTCAAATATAAGGCCTTATACTTATATCTGAAATCAGTATTTGAAATCCCATGGGAAGCTGGTATGTCAGCAGGTATTTCAAAATGTTTTGAAGAAATATAGAAAAAATATTAAATGTTTTATTTTTATTTTCTAAGTTGCTGTTACCACAGTCTTTCTTGGCCTTGTTTCTTTAAGATAGAGACAGTTGGTTAAGGTTAAAAATACAGAGTGTGTTTTGTTTGAACTTTTGAATGTCTATAATTCATAAGAAAATGTAATCAAGGTGTGGCTGTGTGGTAAAAAACTTGCTTCCCAACCACACGGTTCTGAGTTCAGTCCCGCTGTGTAGCAACTTGGGCAAGTGTCTTCTACTATAGCTTCAGGACAACCAAAGCCTTGTGAATGGACTTTGTAGACAGAAACTGAAAGACGCCCATCATGTGTGTGTGTATATATATGTAGATGTATATGTGTGTGTTTGTGTTTATGTTTGTCCCCCACCACAGCTTGACAACCTGTGTTGGTGTTTACATCCCCACATCTTAGTAGTTCGGTAAAAAGAAACCTATAGAATAAGTACCAGGTTTCACAAAAATAAGAACTAGGGTTGATTCATTTGACTAAAAACTCTTCAAAATAGTGCCCCAGCATGACCATAGTCTAATGTCTGAAACAAGTAAGAGTAAGAGAAAAAGGAGTGAATTCCATAAGAATATAGTTGTATAGTTGAAATGCCTTCTGATGGATGTGAGAGGGAGAGAGAAAAGTCAGGCGAAGTTGGTATAAGACTGATGGTTGATAACACAAAACATTAAAATGAACTAAAAGTATTGTAGAAGAGATGGAGTGGAGATTAATGCTGAATCAATCATTATGGCTTAAACTATCAGACAGACAACTATTTACTGAAAATAAACTAGAAATTGTGTTTACATGTATGTACTGTGTGCTCATGTAGGCAGGGTCAGGAGTAGTCATAGTTAAGCTTTGTGAAATTTTATCATTTACTTGGACTAAAGTATATTCTAGATGCAAAGATTAGCAGTCTTAGGTAGGTGAACATTATGAGGGTTCCTCTGATAAGTTGTCCACCATAGTTAATTGGTTGTTTTTTTTTGTTTTTTTGTTTTTTCATTACCAACCATAAGAATCCAAAATCTCTGGTTTTTATAGTGTTACAAGTATATGGATGCAAGATAAATCTCCCTCTAGAATGTATTCTGGTCTGTTGCACACAAAACCTATGAAAATAACTGAACTCAGCATTGCATACTGATAAACTGTATGCTGTGAGATTTAACTTTTTTTATCTTTGGTGGGGGTTGGTTTCTATCTATCATCATTGTCATCATTATTTAATGTCTGTTTTCTATATTGGCATAGGTTAGACAGTTTGACTAGAGATGGTAAGCCAGAGAACTGCACCAGACTCCAGTCTGTTTTGGCCTGATTTTTACGGTTGGATGCCCTTCCTAACACCAACCACCTCAGAGTGTACTGGGTGTCTTTTACATGAGACTGTCATTGGACCTTTTTACATGTCACTGGCACAGGTGCCTTTTAGTGTCACCTGCCTGGCTGCCTTTCACACATCACCAGCACTGACCATGACCTCAATTCCACTTAGCTTAACACATCTTCTCAAGGACAGCAATTCTCAAGAAGTCTCGGTCACTTGTCATTGCTTCTGTGAGACTCAAATCTGAAGGTCAACATACACAATAATTAGTATTTGTTCTTTTAATTGGATTATCATTTATCTCTGCAAGAAATATAATTTTATTCATAACCTATCAGTTGTCAGCATTTTTACCTTAGATAAGCAGCTGATTCTCAATATATGCTCAATAATGATGTAGTTTAAGTTAACCTCGTTCATTGAATCCTTGATACCTTAGAGCACATCAGAAGAATCTCAGTTGATTTATTGCATGCTTTCTTTAGCTATTCCATTGCCATGGCATTAAGTGCTTCTCAAAATATAACAGTCATCATCACAGTTGAAATCAAAGCAATTTGTTTATTCTTGCCTCTGAATTTATGTCACTCCAATTACATTTCTGTTACCAAAGTCCTCCCTCTTTCATACACACGTTTTCTTGCCTTCTGTTAACTTTCTACTCTCCAAAACCTTATCTTTTTCAACTCCACTCTTATCAACCTTACCCTTATTAATTCACCTTATCAATCCCAACCTTAACAATGCAACCCTTTTCATCCTCACACTTGTCGACCTAACCCTTGTCAACCCAACCCTTGTTGACCTCATCATTATCAACCCCCACTCTAGTCAGTCCCCACCCTTAACTCATACACCAAGGATAATGCTATACATCTCCTAAGATTTAGGTCTTATACCTTTCCCTTCAGAAAAATCACTTAAAGAGAATTTTACATAAAACTTTCATCCAAATATTGGTTCATATATTTTCTTTTCTGTTTTAGACTGGAGACCACGACGAACTATCATCTTTGCATTATGGGATGCTACCAAATATGGGCATATTGGAGCCTATGAATGGGTTCAGGTGAGTGGATTCTTAAATCCTTATCTATCAGTGGCATCAGCATTTCAGAGATTTCGGTTATTTTTATAATTTCCAATTAACTCAGTTTATTTGGAAACTTTAATTACAGAGCAGAGATTATATTTCAAATATGAAATATTAGGTAGATATGTTGAAAGGAAAATGTTGCAGTGTCAGCAATATTTCTGTTGCTAAGCAACACAATCATTGATGATTTCACTGTTGTTTAATGACTCGATATCAGAGAGAAATATGAACTATTAGGAAATGAATGGAAGTGTGTCACTTTAGATTTGATGACACCAACAGCTATTTACTCCTTTAACGGTTTCAGTCACTGGATTGTGGCCATGCTGGGGCACTGCCTTAAAGCACTTAAATGATCAGTTTGAACCCACTCTTTATTTCGAGTTTGATACTTATTTCATCAATTTCTTTTTGTTAAATAAAGTTACAGGAACACAAACAAAAAATGATTATCAAATAGTAAGAGATAAACACACACCACATGTACACTTATATATATATATATATGTTGTTGTTGGCACTCCGTCACTTACGACGTCGAGGGTTCCAGTTGATCCGATCAACGGAACAGCCTGCTCGTGAAATTAATGTGCAAGTGACTGAGCACTCCACAGACACGTGTACCCTTAACGTAGTTCTTGGGGATATTCAGCATGACAGTGTGACAAGGCTGACCCTTTGAATTACAGGCACAACAGAAACAGGAAGTAAGAGTGAGAGAAAGTTGTGGTGAAAGCGTACAACAGGGTTCGCCACCATCCCCTGCCAGAGCCTCGTGGAGCTTTAGGTGTTTTTGCCCAATAAACACTCACAACGCCCGGTCTGGGAATCGAAACCGCAATCCTATGACCACGAGTCCGCAGCCCTAACCACTGGGCCATTGCACCTCCACTATATATATATATATATATATATATATATATGTAACTGGCACTCTGTTGCTTATGATGATAAGGGTTCCAGTTGATCCGATCAACAGAACAGCCTGCTCATGAAATTAACCATGCAAGTGGCTGAACACTCCACAGACATGTGTATACTTAACATAATTCTGAGGGTGATTCAGCTTGACACAGAATGTGACGAGTCTGGCCCTTTGAAATACAGATACTACTCATTTTTGCAGCTGAGTGAACTGGAGTATTGTGAAAAAAAGTGTCTTACTCAAGGACACAACGCACCACCCAAGAACCGAACTCATGACCTTACGATCATGAACCAAATGCCGTAACCACTAAGCCATGTGCCTTCACACACACACACGCGCACACCTATATATATCACCAGCTTTCACATGGTTTTTGTCTACCAAATTTACTTTCATGGCATTAGTCAACCTCTGGCTATAATAGGAGTCAAGCTGTCATACAGTATGACTGGCCCTGAAACCATGAGGTTGTAAAGCAAACTTCTCAACAACATTCCAGAATTTTCTTGCTCTGTTAATAGATCTTTTATCTTTTACTTGTTTCCATTGTTAGACTGCAGTCATGCTGGCGCATCACCTTGAAGGGTTTAGCCAAAAAAATTGACCCCAGTACTCATTTTTAAGCTTGGTACTTATTATATCGGTTGCTTTTACCAAACTGCTAAGTTATGGGAATGTAGTCAAGCCAACAATGATTATTGCAGTGGTAGAGGACCAATACAAGGACACATGCACATATGGATAAAAACATATATATATATAGAAAAAAATTAAGGTACTCAGAAATCTGGATGTTTGTACATTTACAGATTTTTATTAATGTCACATGTTTTATAAATTAAATAAAGCGCTTTTCACCTAATTGTGTAGGATTTTCAAATTGTTTTGAGTCAACCTTGCGGTGAGGTCTGTTTATATAGTTTATTGAGTGTGTAGGGGTGGAGAGAGAGATATATAGGATAGTAAGAGAGGGTGAGGAATGGAGGGAAAAGTGAGAGAGAGAGTGTGTGTTCTTTTGTGTTGGTGTGTGTGTGTGTCTGTGTGTGTGCGTGTGTGTGTCGATGGGAAAGAGAAAAGAAAATTGGGTTCATAGTTGGTTAGTTCTTTTCAATGATAAGTTTATTTTTAGCTTTTTAAAGAAATGGCAAAAGCAGGTGTGATCGTTTTGAAGAAGTTGTTTTTCGAAAAGA
>NC_068989.1:48559395-48562843 GCF_001194135.2 Octopus bimaculoides | reverse complement strand
GAGGAATGGAGGGAAAAGTGAGAGAGAGAGTGTGTGTTCTTTTGTGTTGGTGTGTGTGTGTGTCTGTGTGCATGCGTGTGTGTGTGTGCCTGTGTATTTGAAAGGTGTGTCAGTGGGAAGAGGAGGGAAGAAGAAGATTCTGTTTACAGTTTACAGTTGGTCAGTTCGTGCAGTGACAAATTTATTCTTGGCCTTTTTAAAAAAAAAGGAAGAAAAATGGCAAAACCAGATGGTATTCTTTTGGTATCATTGTCCAGTGGTAGAGAGAGTGTGTGTATGTGTGCGTGCATGTGTGTGTCTGAAAGGAGTGTAAAAGGGAAGGAAGGAATTGTGTTTATATCTATACAGCTGGTTAGTTCAAAAAAAGTTAGGAGAGAAATATGAGAACCTAGGTAACTGGGTTCAATTCTAGTTGGTACAAAAATGTCCCACTATCTGGGTTTCTTGCCATTTTTTTAGGCTCTGTTGTTCCAAAGTTGAAGATCCTAGATGGGTTGTGATCTTCATGTTTCAGCCATTCAGTTCTGGTGAGAATTTTGCTATGAAGTATTTCTCCATATTTTTCCTGAAGGTGGTATCGTTTCTTGAGCATTTATAGAAGGGAAAGATATATATATATATATATATATGTATATATACATATATGATAGGGTTCTTTCAGTTTCCATCTATCAAATCCACTTACAAGGCTTTGGTTGACCTGAGGGTATAGTGGAAGACACTTACCCAAGGTGTCACACTGGGACTGAACCCCAAACCATGTGATTGAGAAGCAAGCTTTTTTACAGCACACCCATTCCTGTCCCTAAGCAGGTTATTAACACATTTTATCCATGATAACATACAAGTAGTCAATTTCAATAGCCCTTTCGATATAAATTCCTTATGGCTACAGGGCATCCTGTATGGCAATAGGAAGGGCATCCTAGTAATAGGAAGGGCATCCTGGCAATAGGAAGAGCATTCTGATGATAGTGTAGGGCATCCTGGTGAAAGGGAGGGTATCCAGCTGTAGAAACCAAAACCAAATGACATGCCTGAATACCTGTCTATGAAAGCAGTAGCTTCTAATAATTCTTATTAGTCTGTAACAATGAGCCCAATCCATGCCAGCATAGAAAGCAGACATAAAACTGTGACAACAACAACAATGTTGATGATGAAATATGCAATTTTCATCATGGTATAACAGACTATATCAATTGATATATATTTTGTAAGAAAATAATTGCTCTTTGTATTGATAAGATCAAGTGCTGTGATAATTGTTCAGTTTCTGGACATGTGGCTTTGTGGTTAGAGTGTTTCACTCATCATTGTAAGGTAGTGGCTTCAATTCCTGGACTGGGCAATGCATTGTGTTCTTGAGCAAAACATTTCATTTCACACTGCTCCAGTTCACTCAGCTGGCAAAAATGAGTGATCCTGCGATGGTGCAGTGTTCAATCCAAGAGTAGGGGGAATATATGCACCACAAATCCAGGAAACTGGCTTTATGAGCCTCTGACTCAGGCTGGACCTTTGATCCTTTTTTGTCTTGATATCTCCTTAATGAGAAAAATCAGCTAACGAACTAGACGCCCCAAACCCAAGCTGATATCTCTTCTCTTCCTTTTGATATCCTTGTTGCGTCACACTCTCCATTATCAATGCTATACACTTTACTTAATCCTGTTTTCTCAAAACTACATCCCTCTGGAACTCATATCTCCTTATATTTCTTTTTCTTACATTCACCAAGCTACATAGATTTATATTAACCTCAACTTAAGCACTGGGAATTGTAATGGATTGGCATTTAGCAAAAAGTGGAGAATTCTAATTGCTAAATGGCATAATGTGTTTTAGAAGTTCCTTTCACAATCACTGCAGAGCACCTTCAAGAAGTCTCCTGCACTATAGCCTCAAGTCAATTCAAGCCTTGTAAGTGAAATTAGATAGATGAAAACTGTGTAGAAGTCCATTAGAATTAATCGACTGCCTGTTTTAACACCACTACATAACCTATGGAGTTCATTCTGTTGCAAGCACTGGAACCAAAGCTTCAGTATTTATCTTTAGGATAAATACATGAGTTACGATTACTTGTTTCTCCTCTCTGTCTCACCAGTCTTGATGACTCTGCTAAAAAGTCATGGAAGCTGACTATGTCATCTATTGTTGTTGCTAGTATGTTTTTTTTTTAAAAAAAACACAATTAAAGGTGGTGCTCCATCATGGCCTTCACTATGAAAGCTGATACAAACTAAAGAAGTAAAGAACCAAGAATGAAGATTTCAGTATCATAGCTGGTAGTCCAACATCTTTAAATAACAGTGAATCTTTTAAAATGCTATAAAATACTGCCAGCTTTATATTTCAGCTTATAATGGTGACAGGACATTCTAGTAAGTTTCCTTTCAACAGGGGCACATCATTATAAAAAGTAAATGAATGAATTCCACATCTCAAGAGAAAAGTCTTCAGGCATTCACTTTTCTCTCTATAGAATTCACTGACGTTCATTGTCAAATAAACAGAATAATTTCCTTCTCTCACTTGCAAACATTTCCTTCCATAAAAATTTACTATTCAATATAAGTATTAACATGTGTGTGGGCATGCTCACACACGTATATAAAAGAAATAGTTTATAGAAGATGCTGACTGAAAGAGTATCTTAGAAGAGTTGCACTCAATCTCTAAGTGAGATTAAGAGTTTCTTTGCTATCATTTTTGTGCCTGTTTCTCATCCAGTCCTCAGAAACAGAATACAATCAACAGGACAGCATGGTAGAGGATATGCAGTATGAAGCCCAGCAAGAATCAAAATATCCACACCTAGACTTTACCTCTATCATGTACAACCAACCAATGATCTTCATTGATAATATTGTACAGAGCATGGTTGACAAGGATCTTGTTCAGTGTTGAATTCTCAGTTGAGAGATTCTGTAGGCAGCCAGCTTTGACAGCTGACATCTATAACAGCATGTCTGCTAAAATGATTCACTCTTGGTTCTAGATTATCAACAAAAAAAGGGAGAAAGAAACTTATGCAAGGACCAAATAATTCATGATACCTGACTCAAAATCTTCCTCTCCAGTTCTGTTGGAGCTGGTAGAACATTTTTTTTGCTTAGAAATGGTGAAAAGTTTGTTCATTCAAGTACATTAGTATTGCAGCAGCCTCATCTGGAATCACTGCAAGTTTACTTGCAGGTGACAGGACTCTCATTTTGCTTTTAAATTTTCATTTAAACTTGCATACAATGACAGAGCTGTCTGCAATACTGGCAAAGGACCTGGACAGTCAGACGTTCTGAAGCAGGCTAAGTTGAAAGTATGAGATGGGAACACAATGTCTCAAAGACTTCTATCTGAAATTTTCATTCATGCTTTACAGGATCCCAGAGGTTACACTAACATCGTAGTCAGAGTCAGTCTTACTAATATATATATATATATA
>NC_068989.1:48558054-48558900 GCF_001194135.2 Octopus bimaculoides | reverse complement strand
TCAAGATGGAAATGCTTTGATAGCTTTTTTTGTTATATATTAAAGTATCCCATTATTAGGTTTTAAGTTTAATTTCTATCCTTTTTCTACATATTAATTCACATTTTTCTCAATTTAATAAAATGAATTTGCTAAATTATGAATTACTACTTCTTGTATCCCTTAATTCTAATTTCTACCTTTAAAGCTTATATTTTGTATCTCTTTTGTTTTTCATTATATTCCCCTTTCTTTAATAATGTAAATAAGTATTGGCCACCCCTATCCTTCCTTCTTCTAATTACCACCTTTTCCCCATCAGTCATTCTCTTACTAGCGGTCCTGCGACATATCCTTTTATGTAGATAAAGTTAGATATATAGTTCCAGTACAATGAGGGTCTGGTAGATTGTCTGACATTAATTGATTTATCGGCATCAACTAGATAGAATACAGTTGACAACTCCCTATGGATTTAATTCATGCAGCATAAAATCTTCTAAGTATAAATAACTATGGACACCACTCCTATATCTTAACCCCCACTATTTTCGTCTGCTACTTTCTAAATTATAGTAGGCTTAGTAAGATATATATTATTTTCTAAAATCATTCTGCCATAGATATAATGTAAGAAAACAATGTAATTATTTTGGTTTCTATTATTGATGCAAATTTGTTAAAAATGGTTCATCCTTTGTGTTTGAAATCTATATGGTCATTTGCCTCTGAAGAGAGCGGTTTCTTTCAAATTGATGTAATGTTTTCATTGATCAGTTAAATGGAGCCACTTCAAATGGCTGTAATGTATTGACACTTGTACGTCCTTGTTACTTATTTACATTATATATATATATATATATATAT
>NC_068989.1:48545307-48557277 GCF_001194135.2 Octopus bimaculoides | reverse complement strand
GATGTAGCCATCACAGCAATGATGTAGCCATCACAGCAACGATGTATAAAGAATTTATCCTATATTATATTATAAATAATTAGAATATATTCAGTGCTGAATATCATTCTGTATAAGCACATGTTACCGAGATGCAACTGGATAAATTCAAATCTCTTTCAAGGATATATAATTGTGAACAAAAGTCATCGTTGCTGTAATGGCTACATCGTGGTAGGTGGTTCTTGTTTATTTTTATATATCTTAAGCATACGTGTTCTGATGAACAAAAGAATACAGGTTACTTCACAGTTTTTTCTGTATTTGATTGAGAAACCAGTGGTCTACCGTTGAGTTAAATGTTTTTAAGAGATAAATTTTGAAAAGCTGCATTCCCTCGCTTTCGGTAAATATGTTGCTTATTTTTGGTAGTTTTTTTTACTTATTTAGTCCCTCGATAGCGTGAGGCATTGATACACAGTTAATGCCCTTTATATATAATTAAATATATCCATGAAGAAACAATGAATTTTTTCATTACGAAATTTTTCGTTATGTTTTCATTATGAGGTTTTTTCACGCTGACTACTTGATAAATTCTTATAAAGAATTTATCCTATATTATATTATATATATATATATATATATATACATATATGATAATCTCTCATAGACTGAGAAAGACAGTTGTTCTGTGATTTCTTTCTGAATAAACTGCACAAATGATATTGCAAACCATAGCTTACTCCTTCCATCAAATTGACATTTCCTGTGTACCTTACATATGGCATCGTAGTGATCACAGAGCAATATGAGATGAAGTGTTTTGCTTTAGAACACAGTGCACCACCTGATCCAGGAATTGAAACCATGATCTTGTGGTCATGAGTGCAACACTTTAAACACTAAGCCATACGCCCTCATATATATATACATATATACACGTTTTTATATTTATCTATTTACATATTTTCATGTGCATAGTCATCATTAGGTTTTGCAGAAAACTTAAGCTATAAACACATCATTTGTAACCTAGTTTAAGGAAGCAAAATGACTGTCTTTACCTAAATTGGGTGGACGTTTACACCAACCACGTTAATTAGTATTTGTTTCCTTCTTGCATATAAAATGCTGTTATTTATTAAATGTATTATTAAGAAAGGGGACTGGCTTCATCTGTTTACTTTTCGTTTGATTTTTCTATATTCATTTATTTATTTTCTTTACAATTTATTCAGTTTTTTAATCTTCCCAAATATCTGTATAAAAGATCTAGATGCTATGTTAATTGGATGGCTCCGATCTTTATTGTAATTTGATTTCGTGTAAATTGAAGTTGGTTAATTTTCTGGCACATTCGGTTTTGTCAAATTAGCATCAAAATAATGCATAGGATTGCTGATGCTTCTATTGCAAACCATAGTTGGTTTGTAAAATCATGTTATTCTCTGCACACACATACACATGCATGCAGTAGATTGAAAAAATGTTTTGAGAGCTCTGTGGATAACAAGGAGATACTTTCTTTGAGCACAGGATAGACTGTACACTGCTTGTGTACAAAGTGTAATGCTGCATGGTAGTAAAATGTGAGCATTGAATGCAGATGTGCAATAACTGGAATGAAATTAACAATTTATGCTCTGCTAGATGCATAAAGCTGGTGTGTATGAATGACATAGTTCTGATAAGCTGAGAGAAAAACTAAATATGAAAAGAATGAGATGGTAGATTTAACATACAAGGGAGACAACAGTGTATGTTATATGTATGGATGATAACAGATAGGTAGAGAAATGCTTGGAGATTCACATGGAAGGAAACAGGAAACTGTATAAGAGAAAAACTAAGGAAGACATGGGCAAAAGTAATGAATGTTGATCTCAGTGTGTTGACCTTGACAAAGATGATGATAAAAGTACACAATAAATGGAAAGACACTGTTGGAGAAGACCCATCTAATCCATGCAAGCATAGAAAAGCAGATGTAAATTGTGTGTGTGCATGTGGACGTTTGTATACAATCTTCACAGTTATTCTTGACAAGACACAAGTATACACTCACCCAAATAGGCACTCCCTCTCTCTCTTTCTCTCTCTCACATACGCACACACATGTATACAGGTTGAAGCACAAATGCCTCTAACATCAAACTGGCAGCATTCAAGCCTTTATGTACAAGCATAATAGGCATGCAATAGATATATGGAGTATGCGTGTGTGTAATTAGGGTGCATGACTTTATTAAGGCATGTCAGATTGGAAAGGCAATTTGGAAATCTGTTAATGAATTTGTTGTTCAGCTTATCAAATTCTTCACTGGTGCAATAGGTTAATATAAGAAATATGTTGTATTTCTCATGCTACAGATAGAAGATGGGAAATGTCATGTATGTTTAACAAGAATGGCTAAAACTTTGCATTAACAATTGAAGTTCTGCGTAAGGCAATAAGCTGGCAAAATGCTTAGTGGCATTTCATCTGTCTGTATGTTGAGTTCAAATTCTGCTGAGATCAACTCTGTTTTACATCCTTTCAGGGTCAATAAATTAAGTACCAGTTGACCACAAGGTTGATGTAATCAACCTGCACTCTCCCCTGTAATTGCTGGCCTTTGTGTCAAAATTTGAAAGCAATAATTAAAGTTCTCTGTTTAAGGCAGTAAGCTGGCAGAATTGTTAGCACGCCAGGCAAAATGTATTGCAGCATTTCATCTGTCTTTATGTTGTGAGTTCAAATTCCATCAAGGTCGACTTTGCCTTTCATTTTTTCTGAGTCGATAAAATAAATACCAGTTGAACTCTGGGGTCAATTTACTCAACCTGCATCCTCCCCCATAATTGCTGGCCTTGTGTCAAAATTTGAAATAAATAATTAAAGTGTTATGTTCAAACCCAAATTTTGTATATGTTTATATGGAGAACTAGGTTCCTGGAAGTCAAAGACTGTATTAATACAGTGTAATAATGTAAAGAAACATGAAAATAATTATTAATAATCCAGAAAAGACTTCATAATAATCCAGAAAACACTTCATTTCTTTACAAATATGGAGACCTTAAATTCTAAACATAATTTCTTTAAGGTATATATACCTTTTGTTATAAAACAGTGTATATACTAAATATATATGTGCCAGTATAGATGTGTGGTTAAGAAGTTTGCTTTGCAACCACATAGCATTGGGTTCAATCCCACTGTGGAACTGTAGGCAAATCTCTGGAATTTGATAGATGGAAACTACAAAGAATCTTGTTATATGCATGTATGTCAACTTTGCCTTTTAACATTACTGTAAAGGCCATGGACACGGCTTCTTCTTCCATACCCAGCCAGTAGAAAAGAAAACAGACAAAAAGCAACAAAGTAAATTATCAGTAGTTCATATCTTGCCACTACTACTCTGTCATGTCCATGATGAAAACACATAGTTCTCAATGTTTTAGTATAATTTACTTGACGTAAATAGATGTCATTTACTATTGCAAGCCATGATATTGTCAAGTTGATAAGTATTTACAGTAATTACAGTACAAACTTTGACCCATCCCCACATATGAACTGCCCTGAGATAAACCAGTGGCAGGATTTCTTTCTTAGCCATTTAATACCAATCAAACCAGAGTCAAGCATCGTTACAGGTCCTTGTAATTTGGAAAGATTTAAATATGTTGCTTTTGCTTTGGCAAAGCATGAATGTAACACCTCATATTTCCATCTCGGACAAAATCAATAAGGATAATTATACGGCACAGGTATGGCTATGTGGTAAGAAGTTTGCTTCTGAATCACATGGTTTTGTATTCAGTCCCACTGCATGGCACCTTGGATAGGTACCTTCTACTAAAACCCTAGGCCTACAAAAGATACATGAGTGGATTTGGTGGATGGAAACTGAAAGAAGACCATCATATGTATATGTTTGTGTCTACTTGTCTTGACATTGTATGATAGTTGTAAATGATTGTCACTGTTATATAAGCAGTGTCATTCATTTCCAATATTCTGCAAGAACATACCTGGCCATAGGTAAAGATTACCTTGCTTGGAAACAGGCAAGGGTTCATAACAGGAAGGACACCCAGTCATAGAAAATGAACTCCCTCCAACCCATGCAAGCATTGAAAAGTGGAAGTTAAAATGATGATAGATTGACAGCAATAGTCTTAACTATCATAATATACATTTTAATAAATTGATTAGGACAGTATTTTTAGGAATGAAATCCTTTTCTTATCTCACCACTCACATGTGGGTGAGGCTAGCTGAAATTCATTTTACAAGTGAGACTAACTGAAATTCATCAAGCAACATGTTTTAACTAGAAAGTTCAGGAAACAATGTCTACAAACTTTTAAGCAAAGAAAATCTATGATAACAATAAAGTACTTAAGTTCCCGTATTTCTATAATGAGGTACTGATGGATTTATGGTAATTTTCAGACATTTCTCACTTTCTTCCATTTCCCTGACATAGAAATATGTTCTTGACAAGTGATTCTTCGAAGTGTCAAAGATTCACACTTGAACCTACAAAAGAACAAAAAGATGATGTCGACAAATTTAGTCAAGACTTCATTTTGAATTCAAACCTTTGAGCTGCCTAAATTAAACATTGATTTCAGGAATCTGCACAGAATTTATTGCATGTGTATGCATGAATTTGTATGTGTTTGAACGTTTGTGTGGGTGTGTGTATGTATACTGATATATATTTATATAGATAGAGTGTGTGTGTGCAGGTATGGATATTTGGTAAGAAGCTTGCTTCCTGACCACATAGTTCCAGGTTCTATTCCACTACATGGCATTGTGGGCAAGTATCTACTACTCTGGCCTCGGGCCTACCAAAGCCTTGTGAGTTGATTTGGCAACTGGAAACTGAAAGAGGGCCATCATATATATATATATATATATATTCATATGTAATAGTGCACAAACAATTTACGTATTTATACACGAAAGAGGTGACCTTTAACAGGACACCTTAGATGCTAGAAAGGGCAGTTAAAGACCAAATAACGAATAAGAGCAATTTCAAAGGGAATGAAAATAAAAAATATTTTTGAAGTTACCCTTAGACTCAAGTTTCTGTATCAATGTACAAAAAATATTAATTTGCCATCCATACTTCTTCAGTGAGGGCGCTAAAATTAATGCATATTTATGCAGCAAATAGCACCAAAAATACACGTGCTACATACTTATACATTTTAATTTTCAAATCCACTGTACAAGCACAGTTACATTTGGCAGCAAATAATAATAAAAAATTAAAACTGCGTACCAGAAAAACTCCAAAACTACAAAAATTTTACTTTGAAAATAATAAGAGTAGAAAATTTAGAAAAATGTTCATACCAGTGGCTAGCATGGATAATAAAGTCATTAGACAACATATTTTCATATATAATTGTGTACAAATAATTTTTGTTTTTATACATGAAAGAGGTGACGTTTAGCAGGACACATTACATGCTAGAAAGGGCAGTTGAAGCCCAAACCACAAATAAGAGCAATTTCAAAGGGGTTGAAAATAAAAAATATTTTTGTAGTTAACCTCAGACTCGAGTTTCTGTATCAATGTGCAAAATAGATTAATGTTGTGTGTGTGTGTGTTTGTGCCTGTGTTCCCCCATAATTCATTGGTTCCGCAAAAGAGACCAATAGAATAAGTACCAGGCTTAAAAAAAGAAAGAAAATAAGAACTGGGGGTTGATCCATTTCACTGAAAATTCTTCAAGGCTACAGTTTAACAATTGAAATAAGTTGGTTGTGTGGTAAGAAGCTTGCTTCCCAATCACATGGTTCTGGGTTCAGTCCCACTGCATAGCACCTTGGGCAAGTGTCTTCTACTATAACCTTGGGCTGACCAAAGCCTTGTGAGTGGATTTGGTAGATGGAAACTGAAAGAAGCCCATTGTATATATATATATATATAAATATATTTATTTATGTGTGTGTCTCTGTGTCTGTGTTGTCCCCCAACCATCATTTGACAACCAATGTTGGTGTGTTTACATTCCCGTAACTTAGCAGTTTGGCAAAAGAGGCCAATAGAAAAATTACCAGACTTACAAAGAATAAGTCCTGGGGTGGATTTCTTCAAGCTAAAAGGTGGTGCACCAGCATGGCCACAGTCAAATAGCTGATACAAGTAAAAGAATGTGTGTGTGTATATATAAATAAGTGCAGGCACTGTAGTGTAGTTAAAACGTTATCTTCCCAACCACATAGGTTGGGTTCAGTCCTGTTACATGACACTTTGGGTAAATATCTTCTGCTGTAGACATAGGCTGGTCATTGCTTTATGAGTGAATTTGGTTGATGGAAACTGCAAGAACTCCATTGCGTGTGTTTGTGCATGTATGAATTGATTTTATGACAGGCACTCAGTATTATTATTATCATTCTTGTGCCTATAATAGAAAGGATTATTATTATTATTACTATTATTATTATTATCTTTATTCATCATCTGGAGATGTAGAAATAGAGATATGACTAGAGCGTAGTTATAAATGTAAGTAAACATTTAACACTGACCATGTCTACAAAATGTCTTTTGATTTATTTATTATGAGGACAATATTATTTAATGGATATATAATATTAGTAAAAGCAGCTTTTTCTAACTCATGAAGCTTGGTGCCATCAGGTACTATCTATCCACCTTATTGATCAGTATCATACTAACAAACCCAAAACCACTAATTGCTTCAATAATTTTTGTTGCTGTCATCTCTACCAGAGGTTGAAGATTTCTGTTTGCAAATCTGGCTAATTTGTGTAAAATCTAGGAATTGTTGTCTGAGAGTAACACTAGTATTAATCAGTAGGCATGTTATGACCTTATTTTTTTCACAATTATATTCACTAAATTAGTACTGTTATTAAAGACTGTTTAAATTATATGCCTGTAAACACATTTCTCAAGTTAGAATTCAGTTGGCATACAACACCCAAATTATGACAGCAAGAAGAGAGAAATGTTATTTGCATTATTTAACATTACTATACACAATGTGTACGCCATGTAATTATTATAAGGTTTGTGAGTTGGCAAATTTACTCAAGCACTGGACAAATAAATGTCTTGTAGTATCTGATTGTTTTACTTCACATTCTGTGTTCAAATCTTACAGAAGTCAATTGTATCTTTTGATTGATTTATCAAGTAATCAATAAAATAGTTCCAAATCAAGTAGTTGTTGATCAAAATTATCTATGCCTTCCTTTAAAATTTATGGCCTTGTTCCAAAGTTAAAAAACTCTGTGAAAGTTCTGTTGTCATTGTTAATGTCCCTGTAAAATAATGGGAACTTCTATTTATTTATTGTGAGTAGGTGGGTGTGATATGTAGATGAGTGTGTCCAATCATTCATTTACAAATTTCATTAACAGTAGTGTTGATTGAATTACTAAAATAGACCCTAAATTTAGTTCTACTGATTCCTAAAACACTCATCAGTTTTACTATGTTGCTGTTGCTTATAATTTAAAATAACTTATCCAAAAATAGTGTGGCTGTCTTGTTGAAGGGCATTGTATAGGTACACATATACGTCAATGTATGTAGGTAGCTATCTTAACCATATGAAATGCATTATGTGAGTAAATGTTTGCATTGATACAAGTAGCCAAATAATTTAGGGTATATTTTAGAAATAAATGGTTAGAATATTCGGCTCACAGTCGTGACACTTCATTTTACATTACTCCAGTCGACTCAGCTGGCAAAAATGAGTAGTACCTGTAAATCAAAGGCCCGGCCTTGTCACATTCTGTGTCATGCTGAATCTACATCAGAACTACATTAGGGAGACGTGTGTCTGTGGAGTGCTCAGTCACTTGCATGTTAATTTCACGAGCTGGCTGTTTTGTTGATCAGATCAACTGGAACCCTCATCATCATAACTGAAAAGTACTATTAATGTTAAGATAATCTATTGTTGATTTTTTTAAAAATTATGTTATCTAATGAAGAGCAAAAGTATTTTTAAGGACTGATCAAATTTTGATGTAATAAAATCAAAACTTGATACTGATACTGGTCAAATTTAACAGAAAGACTCCTTGTGAGAAAGATTGAAGATTGCTTTTTGAAGCAGATCATGTATGGGGGTATGCACCACTGCAGTATGTCAGTGCATCTACCATTTGTTGGTATGTGCTCAGGTTGTCTTGGGCAACCCTCCAAGTAGTGTGTCAGTCAGTCCCCATCTCTGCATGATAATTCTTCATTTGTCATGACTATATGGCATGTAGACAACCAACGTGAGCCATCATCCTAGCACACACTTATTTCCTAAACTTTGTTTAATGATGCTGAAGTAGAAAAACAAGAGAATCCACACACACACACATACACCCTTTTTTTCTCTCTCATTGTTGGAAATAAGAATATATAAATTAAAAGTAAATTTGAGAAGCATTCACAAACTATTAAAAAATAGAAAGAAAAAAAACTTTTATTGTAGTCAAAAATAAGCTTAAGGTTAGTTAATTTAATCATGTCATATAACAACTTCAGTAATTTAATCTATTTGGGAAAGCTTATTAGCATGAGTGATGTATACACAGGAGTTTATAATTCTTCAAGACTTTTCATTTGGCAAAGCTATATGCTACTAAACTATTATACTAACTTAAGATTGGCAATATTGTGACTAAGTTAATTTACTAAATTACAAACACATACAGATGAATATTTGAAGTGGCCTTGTTATAATGTATAATACTTGTTGAATCACAGCTGGTTGTTCAGTTGTTTAAGAACAGATTTCTCAAACTTTGTTCTGTGAACCTGGCTGACAAATGTGGTACCAACACTTCTATGCTACTATAAGGCAAGAGAAAAGTTGCTTCAATAATAACCTATAAACATTTGAGTCTTGGAATGATATCCTGGACTTGGGTGCCATGTTGTGTCCTTGAGCAAGGTACTTCATTTTATGTTGCTGCAATCTACTCAGCTGAAAATAAGTACCAGCTGAATACTCATGCAACCCTCTCTCTCTTACCAGTTGTTACATCATAGGTGCTCCGCTGAGTTATAGTTATTATGAGCACCTAAAACATTTAGCTAGAACATGGGGCATGTTAGTAGGTCATACTCCCTTACAAGTGACAACTGGTGTTTGTTTGTGTGTATATAGATGCATATGTATATGTACATATACACCCAGAACCATGCTAATGGTTGAGTGAAATTTAGGGTTGCTCAGTTTTCTGTGAATCGATTTTGATACAACTTTTCCCAGTTGGTTTGCACACTATGGCAACACCATTGTTGCATTTTCATTATTCTGTGTAACATTCTTTTTTTTTTTTTCTTAATTCTTCAGTTTTGAGTTTTTTTATTTCAAATTCTTCAGCCTTTGAATGAAGATAGCCCATCTAGGCATTTTTTTCTTCAGAAAATGAAGAGTAATGATACATATTAAGCATACATTGAATATATATTTAGCAGAAAACCATAATAACATAACATTTATTGACTTAATGAGTTACTTAGCCACATGAGTGCCAAGGAAGAAATAATCTGATTGTGGAACCTCCAAGACAGTGACAGCTAGGGATTTAAGGAATATTGGCTGCAATTTACATGGGAAACCTGGACAAACAAGCAAAGCCATTTCCACTGCCTTCAGACTTACTCATGTACCGAAAACCACCAGAAATCGCATCCTTGGGACCATGGCTTCCATGCGAGAACCCCTGAAACTGCCTCCTCACAGGAGTTTGAGGCTTCAGTAGGCCCAAAAGTACATGACATTAGACTTGAATTGTGTTCTGTTCAATCATGAAACAAGGGCGACCCTTGAGCAATGTTTACAACGTCAGCAACAGGGTGGAAGAGTCATGTTGTGGGCTGGCATCATTGGGGACAGACTTGTTAGCCCAGTCAGGGTGCCTGAGGAGGTTAAAGTGATTGCAGCTGCCTACTGCAAACTCCTGAAGGAGGTCTTGGATCCCTAGCTAGATGACATACTGCTTTCACTTGTAAAGAATCTCATATTTATGAATGACAATGCTCCCTCCCGCTCTGCTAGGACCACCCAAACAATTCTTGGGTCTTATGGCATCTCCAGATCTCAACCCTATCAAAAAACTTTTGTCCATCATTAAACAAGGTGTTTATGCCAATGAACACCAATTTACATTGAAAGATGTCTTATGGGAGACCATCAAAGCTGCAGCAGAAGCAGTCCAGCCTGCAACTATTAAGAAATTGACAAATTCCAAGACTAACAGGGTTTTTGAAGTTATCTATCGAAATGGCACTAATGTGGCTAAATAATTCATTATGTCAATAAATGTTATAATATCATTATTGTTTTCTGTTAAATATATACTCAATGTATGCTCAATGTGTATCATTACCCTTCATTTTCTGAAAAAAATGTCTAGATTGGGTATTTTCATTCAAAAGCTATTAGCGTGGTTCACTCAAAAAGCTGAAAATTCTGAAATTTAAAAAAATGAGGTCGTTACACAGAATAATGAAAACATAACAATGGTGTTGCCATAGTGTGCAAACCAGCTGGGAAAATTCTTATCAAAATTGATTCACAGAAAACCAAGAAATCCTAAATTTCACTCCTAAGCTATTAGCATGTTTCTATGGGTGTGTGTATGTATGTATACATATATGTGTGTGTGTGTGTGTATAATAACTGATGAAGGAAACGAAAGATAGATTTGGCACTAGTCTTTATTCAGTACAACTATCATTTTTCCCCCTCCTGTGACTGTCCTTTGGGGGTGGGATATTAGGCATCTAATTGTGTCACATCTATTGGTGCAGTCTGGGTCACATCAGGTACATGCATACAGAAAGTGGTGTCCCACTAAATATATTGTGTTCTTGAAGGCATGTTGTTGTTACCCACTGTATCTTGTTTATATATATATATATGAAGGCAAGTGGCCTAAGGGTTAGGCATGTTGCATTCATGACCGTTAGATTATGGTTTAGATTTCCAGACCAGATGCATGTTGTGTTCTCAAGCGAAATCCACTCAGCTGTAAATTGGTAACCCTGTGAAAGGCTAGCATTCCAATCAAGGGAATGTTGGCCTGCTCACCTAACCAGCAGGGTTGCATCATTCAAAAGCTAAAATGATGCGAAGTGCATTGTGATTAGTGATGTATAACAACATCTGATAGTCTGGTTGATCCTATGATCATGTGATATATATATATATATATAAGTAATGTTTATCACCACATCAATATGGCTGTTCAACATTACTACCTTCTTTAACCCCAGGAAGAGCCTCCTCCAGCTGGTTATTGATGCAATCTGCACCCAGTATATATTTCAGATTTCATTGATAACCAGCTAGAGGAAGCTCTTCCTGGGGTTAAAAATGGCAGTAATGTCAATCAGCCATACTGATGTGGTGATAAACATTACTTATATAGATATCATATGATCTCAGTATAGTTACTACCTTCATCTCTTATACAGATTTTCTAACTAGCTACTTTGCTTGTTATATCATCATCATTGCCATTTAACAATAGCCTTCCATGCTGGCATGGGTGGGAAACATCTTCATGTCATCATTTTTTTCTTTGCAAAATAGTATCAGCTGGTTGCAAGTCCTTACTGAAAGGTTTTTATTTCGGATTCCTTTTTCCTGGATAGATTATCTCCACTGCAACTGGTGAGCATCATCTACCTTTGACCATATTGAATGGCTATTGATTCACCTGCGTTACTTCACCCCTTGATACTGCATCTTGATTTTCAGCCCACAGGGTATCCAAAAGTCACCCTCCTCACTAAGCAAGCTTGGTGGAATTGTCAGTTTAGTCGTCAGCAATCTGGCATATATGTGTGTGTGTTTGTGTATTACAGTATAATAAATATTATAACCTTTCACAGGCGTAGGAGTGGCTGTGTGGTAAGTAGCTTGCTTACCAACCACATGGTTCCGGGTTCAGTCCCACTGTGTGGCATCTTGGGCAGGTGTCTT
>NC_068989.1:48541028-48545206 GCF_001194135.2 Octopus bimaculoides | reverse complement strand
TGTGTGTGTGTGTGTGTGTGTGTGTTTGTATGTCTGTGTTTGTCCCCCTAGCATTGCTTGACAACCGATGCTGGTGAGTTTATGTCCCCGTCACTTAGCGGTTCGGCAAAAGAGACTGATAGAATAAGTACTAGGCTTACAAAGAATAAGTCCCGGGGGCGATTTGCTCGACTAAAAGATGGTGCTCCAGCATGGCCGCAGTCAAATGACTGAAACAAGAAAAAGAGTAAAAAGAGTATAATACTGTAAGTAAATCAGCAAATATATTATGGTAACTGACAGTATTTTACCAGTATTTGAAATGAATTGGCTTAAATTCTAATAATCAATAGGTGTTACTTAGTTGTGCTTAAAGTAACATTCCACTAGTCACTGGGATGATTGTTAAAAGACTATTGGGGTTGGAAAATCCCAGCAGTAAGCACCTGATTCCAACACTCTTGCAACACTTGGAATATCTTCCTTACAGCTATGCAGAAACCTTTCATAATTTTGTTACATTTATATAACTATAGGTCATGAGTGTTGGCTTCAGTTCAACATATATGAAAACTTGCTAAAAGTACATGCATCCATGTTTTGAAAAAATGTTCATTGAATCAAAACTAATACTTGCAATTTAACTTTGTGAAATATTACTTGTTTGTATAGCAGCTAAAGCTCAAAACTTACATTTTAAATGGAAATTTTGGTGGTCATTTTACTTACCTATTCATCTAATACATCAATATATACTATAATTCATGAATCTCATTTCAAGAGTACTAACTACTGCTATCTATCAAACATACATAAAGTTCTATTACTGTCAGTTTACCAGTCTGTACCTTTTTTTAAAAACCATCAAATTTACACCAACTACTTAATATTGAGTTCCTAATAAATCCTTTTCTACACACAAAACAAGGCTACATTCCAGTTACCAGATGGTACTGGAATGTTGTGTTCTTTGTTTCTAACCAGTACTTTTGACCATCTCTGTGTTAGTCCTATAAAATTTAGATTATTTTTCCTTGTTTGGAACTTTATCTGCCACTTGCCAACAGATTATGCTATGGAAACCAAACCAACAGCAGCAGAAGCATTGTTATTTTTATGTTTGTACTTCCATTTTTGCTTTAATGCATATCTACTGACATGGAAGCCTAACTGTCAAAAAGACCTCTATCAAAAGAACTCTTCATGAATGCAACCAATATTTAAGAAACAAAGCAGATGTCAAATCTATTTCAGTTCTTGAAAATGAAACTGTGAAGGTCTAGAAATGATGAATGTGGATTTAGGAACTTGTTTCAAAATTAACTACAAAAAAAAAAAAAATCTGATAGAAAAATAGGATAAACTCTAAAATAAAGAATATAAAACTCAACACAGTTGTGTCTTAAATGAAACCTTATGTATATAAAGATATAGATACATATATATATACATTTGTCTGCAAGATATAAATCTCCATGGAGCAACACAGAATGCACCAGCTTTGTGCAATCAATAATTATCCCTTAAAATATGTAGCCAATACTTTCTCTCTCATTTATGAAACAAAATAAAAATATGCTTGTATGCAGATGTGTTTTGTGTGTGTATTGAGAGAGAGATGAGTATTGTTAAAGATTAAATATGTGATAGTGAAGAAATGCAATAGAAGTTATAAAGCTTTTTTGGATAATTGCCAATATTTTTGTAAAACATTAGGGCAGATAGAAATTAATATAACACAGAGGTAACATTAACTGCACATCCAACTAGTCAAATGGTATGGGAAGGCATCTTTCCTCAACATTGACACAACAAAACTGTTATTAGCCATTACAAGGGCAGTTATTATTTTATTCCTTTTCACAATTTTATTTTATTCACTTTTGTGAAAGAAAGAAAGAAAATGATAATAAAATTAAAATAAACTGAATAAAATTTTAAGAAGAAGAAATCCAACTAATTGCTCTTTATTATGTTTATAATGACTTCATTTACTTTTTCTTCCAGGAATACAATAAACAGTTGAGTAGTGGTGCTGTAGCTTATATAAACCTAGATGCTGTGATTAGAGGTGAGTTTGGTTTTGTTTTGTAGATTTGCATTTTTCCTTCTTCCAACCATAGCAGTTGTATTTGCTAAGCAAGTGATTTGTTATGATATCATGTGGTGAAATTGAAATAATTACAATATAATAACACACGTATACTGTTATATTTATTTTTCTTTTTGGAATAAAACAAACAGTGAATCTAACTGTGTATGTGTATTTTTAAACAGCTAACATGTTTCATCTTCCACAAAGTAATTGCTACATTAACAAAGTCTTATGATTATTGTTCTTTGTAATAATTTAATCATTTTGTCAGCAGACTTATTATAAAGAACATCAATAAGACTTCCTGACATGCAAGGAACGATCCTGGGGTACCTACAACAAGCTTCCTAACATCTGGAAAACTGGTATTTTCAAAGTCAACAATGATGACCTGGTCCATGAAAGAAGGAGCTTCAAGTTCATTTTAATAGTACATACATCAGACCTCCTTTCAAGGGTAAAGGGTAAAGGGTAAAGATCTCCTTAGATCATGAATGAAAATGGGATTGCACCTAGAAAGTTACCCTCCAAGGCACAACTCTGGGCAAGGTTGTTCATGGACACTAACTATCCCTTCTCTGACTAAGCTATCTAAAATGTTTAAATATTTAGTAATGTTTGACTTGGGTGACATTTGTAGCAGGTCAAAGAAGCATGTTGAGGCTCTGTGTAGTTCCATGCTGCTACTGTTGTTGTCGTCTGAGAATCCTCAGTAGACTTCAGTTAATGTCAGTTTTATTAACTGAGAAATTGGTCAATATTTTAGTTTAATCATATATTATCTCAATAGTTAAGTCAATGTTTACATAATTAATGTACTGAGCTTTAAAAAAATTCAAATTCAAAGTAATTATGTGATGAAGGAAAATTAGCAAATGTGGAGGATAACTCTAGACATTACTATTTTTTAATCTCACAATGTGAGATATTCAGCAACAGTACTTTGTAGTAAAGATTGTTTGCCAACATAACATGGCAATCTTGGTTTAGGACTAATGTTGCTGTAATTTAGCCCCAGGAGACATCGTCTCCAGCTGGCTATACAACACGATCTGTATCCTTATATTTTCAAACAAGGGAATCTAGCTTCTCCACTCAATATCTGTGTATCGCAATTTCTGGGTTATTTCCTTTCATCAGCACAGAATAATTGTTCTGTGCTGATGAAAGAAAATAACCCAGAAATCGTAATACACAGATATTGTTTTGAGCTGAGTTGGGGTGCTAGATTCCCTTGTTTGAAAATATAAGAACACAGATCGTGTCGTATAGCCAGCTGGAGACGATTTCTCCTGGGACTAAATTACAGCAACATTAGTCCTAAACCAAGACTGCCATGTTATGTTGGCAAACAATCTTTACTACAACTCTAGACATGTTTTGGTCTTATTATGACTTTTACATTGAAGCGTAAACTAAACCATACTTGATGTAATGACAAGAGAATCCCCAAGTAGATATACAATGCTGTACATGAGTGGGAGATTTACTTCAGCGATTTGTTTACTATAATACCTGTTGATAGTGGGGGTGTAAGAGAAAAAGAGGGAGGAGAGAAAGAAAAGAGCTGATGAAAAGGGAATCTTAGGAGCAACATGTTTATAAGAATAAATGTTGTTAATAAGAAGTAATTAGCGAAAAAAGGTGGAGGCTAAAAAGGAGATGAAAGTGGGAGAATGAACAGGTGGAGAGAGTGAATTAGCTAATTATAAATAAGGAGAAAGCAGAGCAAAATAGCACAATTCTTTTTAATGAGAACAAAAATATTTATAATGTAGGTAAATATAATTTTTACAGTTGCTATGGTCAAATATTTTTTTTAAATTTCTCTATTATGCTTAACAACATATTCTAAATGAACTCTTTATCAGGCAGGTGCCATCTCATAAATATCTGATTTGTAAACATTTCTATTTTTCTCTGCCATTAAATATATATTTCTGTGCATTTACTTAGAGATTCATTCACTATCATTTCAGAAAGCTATTGTGTAGTTATTCTTTACTGGTGAAGCCCAAATAATAAAGACACATGAGTGCAATTGTCTCCTGTATTTATACTGAAAATAAAAACAAAAATACTAGTTATTAACTAATATTGTTTA
>NC_068989.1:48533858-48538518 GCF_001194135.2 Octopus bimaculoides | reverse complement strand
TTTGGACAGGTCTTCATGCCCTGAGTCAGTTTTTTTTTTTTTGTTACTGTCTTCCTAGATGGAATAGGGATCATGTCTTGCTTGCACTTTCTGTTTGTAGTATGGCTTCTATGGTTGGGTGCCTCTCCTAATAACTATCTCTTTACAGAGCGTGCTAGGTGCATTTCATCATGGCATGAGCACTTGAGATGTTATCTTGTGCCCAGTAAAGCTAAGGAGACTTGCTTCTGCCATGCATTGTTTCCACAAGTCCATCGACATCAGAAGGTTGTCTCATCTCCATCAAGACCAAAAAGAGCCCCTCTTTTTGTTCATTTCTTTCTTTTCTACACAACTGAGTAAGAATAGACTGAAAAAGTGAAATAAGAATAACAGGAGATAACCTGACCTTTAGGAATAAGTAAATGATGGAAATGAGCTTGAAGGAGTGATAGTTATATGATGGTTGTCAGTAAAGAAATTGTGAAGGAAAATAATTTTTAAAAAAACAGGTGTTAGAAGAGGGAGTAATGGAAGAGAAACAGTGAAAGGAGTAATATGGTGACAGAGAAGGGAATAAAGGAAGTGAAAGAAAGATAATTATAGACAACTACATGACAATTATTTGTAAAAACATTGAATAGAAACAGCATGAGTGGTGCAGTGGAGGAAGAAACAGTAATAGTAGAGAGACAGAGTGATAGAAAAGGGATAGGAGAAAGAGAGAGAGAGAGTTGTGTGTATGTGAGATGTCAGCAATGAATGAGTAAATGTTAGAGCAATATGGAAGAATAATAGTGAATGAGAGTGATAGATGCTGGTGAAAGAAGAGAGAGAGAGAGAGAGAAGTCTAGCAATAAAAGAAAATGTGGTAGAGCAGAAGACTGAATATAGACAGATCTACTTACTCCTTTTCTGCACATTCATGTGGCTTGTGGTTAAGGTGTTGTACTCATGGTTGTAAGATTGTTGTTTCAATTCCTGGGCTGGGCGATGTGTTATGTTCTTGAGCAAAAACTTCATTTCATATTCCTCCAGTCTACTCAGCTGGCAAAAGTGAGCAATCCTGCAATGGACTGGCATCTCATTCAGTGGGATGGAAGGGTAAATATATGCACCATGGAATCATAGAAACTGTTTTATGAGCCTATCACTCAGGAAGGATCGTTGATCCTTCATAGTTTTAATACATGTAGGGCATGAAGGTGTGGTGAGAAATTTGCTTCTTAATCACATGGTTCCAGGGTCAGTCCTACTGCATAACACATTGGGCAAGTGTCTTCTATTACAGCCTTGGGTTGACCAAAGCTTTGAGAGTGGATTTGATAAATGTAAACTGAAAGAAGCCCATAGTTTATCTATGCATGTGTATCCTTGTGTTTGTGGTAGTCCCCCACCACTGCTTGACAACTGAAGTTGGGTCCTTTTTTTTTTATATACATGTAACTTAGTGGTTTGCCCAAAAGAAGTCAATAGAACAAGTATCAGAGTTAAAAATAACTGCTGGGGTCAATATGTTTGACTAAACCATTCAAGGTGGTGCCCCAGCATGGCTGCAGTCCAGTGACTGAAACAAGGAAAAGATAAAAGATATTGAGGGTGGTTATGTGGTAAGAAGTTTGCCTCCCAACCACATGATTTTGAGTTTAGTCCCACTGTGTGGCATTTTGAGCAAGTGTCTTCTACTATGGCCCCAGGCTCACCAAAGCCTTGTGAGTGGATTTGATAGACAGAAACTGAAAGAAGCCCATCATGTGTGTATGTCTGTGTGTGTGTGTGCATGCATTTCTGTGTTTGCCTCCACCCCACTCCCGTTGCTTGACAACTAGTGTTGGTTTGGTTACATTCCTCATAACTTAGTGGCTTGGCAAAAAGGGACTGATAGAATAAGTACCAGGCTTGACAAAAATAATAAATACTGAGGTTAACTTGTTTGACTAAATGCTTCAAGGCAGTACCCCAGCATGACCACACTGAAATTAGTAAAAGATAAAAGAAATTAAGCATAGATATTTCCAAATAGACTTAATGTGTCACCCAGTTTAACATCACCATCTGGTACCTTGGGTACCTTTAGCAAAGTGCACTGTGTGGCAAGCATTTAAGATACCCAGTTTGAGGATACATTCCTCTCTCTCTCTCTCTCTCTCTCTCTCTCCCAAGTTTTTAAAATTCTCTAAAGGGTCATATTCGCTGCCTTACCTCCTGACTAAAAGGTAAATAAAAATCCCCTCTCCCCACCCTCACTCCTATTTAATAGAACCTTAGTCTTTGCTTCTGAATATATTTTTACAATTACAACACTTTGTGCCATTCAGTTTTGTTCTAGTCAACTTTCTAGTAGTACTTCCACATTTTTTCACAGCTATTAAGTTAAAATGGAGTAGTCATATGTATTGGTTTTGTAAATGAAGTTGTCATTACTATTAGTCTAAAGTATTAAAGTGTGAAGTGAGAAAGAGAGAGAGAGAGTAAAAGTGAATTTACCTAAGTGAATATATGTACTTTTCCTAAGCCATAGCTCAGTGGTTAGAATTCAAATCATGAAACTGTAAAAATATATTCTGCACCATTTTCTTTGCAGATATCCAAATTCGCAAAACTTATTTTAGCATGGGGAAATGTCAGACAATTAACAGACACAGTGCCAAATGATGTGTACAGTTTGTGTGTAAAGACACATATAACTGTATGGTGTATATAAAAATTCACTATACATATATTGTGTATAAGGTTACATGTATGAAACAGTAATAAAATATGCCATAGAGATATTATTATTTCTCAAAGTAAAGTCAGATTTTTTTTATTCAAACTCATCAGGAGCTTGTACATTGTAGCATTCAAATTTTCTAACTGCAACCAAGAGACCTGGGGAATCTTGGCACAGAAATGGACAAATTCAATCAGTTATTTAATGAGAACTCGGTTTGTTGAAAGAGTAAACTTTTGACCTAAAATGTGTGTGTGTACATGTGCATGCATTTGCATGTGTGCGTGTCTATGTGTGCAGGCATGTAGTGTTTTTGATGTTGAGTTCATGATTGTTAGGTTGTGGGATTAATTCTCAGATTAAGCTGTCCTTGAGCAAGGTACTTCATTTCATCTTGGGTATAAACAACAGCTGGTGGTGGAGTTAACTGTGTGAAGCATTGGCACCCAGTTCAAAGGTGGGGAGCAGTCTTATATTTTCAGTCATTTAAATGCTACTGCAGAAACTTGGATAAGCATTAGCAACAGCTGGTGGTGGAGTTGACCCTGTGAAACACTGGCATCCAGTTCAAGGGGGAAGAGGGGTCTCATATTTTCAACCACAGAAACCTAGATAACCTTAGCTTACCATGGTTTTATACAATATATAGGGTTACATATATGCATATAAATACATGGATATGAGACATTTTGGCACCATCTATTTGGCAGCGCCGATTTGATGCTGACTTATTTGACATAAGTGGAATGTTTTTCTCATTTTCTCTCTCTCTCTCTTCCCTCTTTCTCTCCCTTCTTCCATCTTTCTCTCCCTCATTCCCTCTCTCTCTCTCTCTCTCTCTGCACATTTCTTTTTATATGTAGGAGGAAAAGAAAAGTGCTTATGTCAAGCATGTTAATAAATTATAACATCTCTCTGAAAGACCACAGCATTGATACTACAGCTGTTGTAAGAAAATCTCAGAAAGATTCCCTGAACAGGTTTTATAGGCAGAACCAACCAGCAGAAGACCCGGGGATAAACCACAAACTAGTGGATAAATATCCATGAGCTCTGATGGTTTCACTTGGGGATCCAGCCAGATAACTTGGGGATGGTTGCTGCTGACAGGACTCAATGGAAGGCATGTTTGAGGACTCTGCCCCAACAACCCTTTCAAGAATAAGTGGGGGAAAATGAAATGATCTCTCTCTCTCTCTCTCTATATATATATATATATATAAATCAGATTAGTTAAGAAAATCTCTATAAGAGATGAAAGCAGTTATTATACTAAGAAGTAATGTTTATTGCCACTTAAACATGGCTGTTCTATACGAATCAGTATTACTGCTATTTTAACCCCTGGAAGATGCCTCCTCCAGCTGGTTATTTGGTGCAATCTGCACCTGATATATATTGCAAGCAAGGGGATGATCCCTTGCCATCTTCCAGCCATGAGACTACCAGACCATATGGTCCCAGCCTCTTTGTAGTTATTCTCAATGATGGATACTCATCTTCTAGAGATAACAGTAGTTCACTCCATATATATCATCATCATCATTATCATCATCCTTTGACGTCTGTTTTCCATGCTGGCATGAGTTGGATAGTTTGACCAGAGCTGGCAAGCAGAAGAGGTCTACCAGATTTGGTGATTTGGCTTGGCTTCTATGGCTGGATGCCTTTTCTAACATCAACCACATTACAGAGTGTACTGGGTGCTTTTTATATGGCACCAGCATAGAGCTCATACGGATGCTTTTTACATGGCACCAGCACGGGGCTCTTGCAGCCAAATCCTCTTCAGCAGTGGGAGCAGCATTAGCACTTCTGCTGTGGAGAATGGATCTTCTAGAGTATAGCAAGGCATCAGATATATCAGTCCTTTATCATTTCCTTTGTAAGATTCAGTATCTTGATTGTGTGTGTGTGTGTGTGTGTGTGTGTATATATATATATATATATATATATATATATATATAT
>NC_068989.1:48517783-48530549 GCF_001194135.2 Octopus bimaculoides | reverse complement strand
AAGCAGACCGAGTGCAGATATGAATAGCATATGGGAACCGGTATTGAGGAAGGATAGAAAAATAATAGATTTATAAGCCTTAAAATTCACCCCATAATTGTCCACGGGCATATGGCGTAGTGGTTAAGAGCGCGGGCTACTAACCCCAAGGTTCCGAGTTCGATTCACGGCAGCGACCTGATTAATAATAATAATAATAATAATATAATAATAATAATAGTAACATCGATAGGAATGAGAACCCAGGTTCGAAATTTCCCCAAGACACCTGACGAAGGCTGGAGGGTATATCAGCCGAAACGTTGTGTTAACAACAAACAAGATGAGGACGAATATCCGTCAAATGTAGATAATGTAAATAATATATATATAATATATATATATATTATATATATATTATATATATATCCGGTTGCACCAGTCCTGAGTCAAATTGTCCAACCCATGCTAGCATGGAAAGCGGACGTTAAACGATGATGATGATGATGATATATATATATATATGTATGTATGTATATAAGTAAATTTAAGAAGAAGCAAATTAGATAGATCAATATATAAAGTATATCAAATACATGAAATACTAAAAATGTGTATATGTATGCATATATACATTTTTTATATTTCATGTACTCAATATACTTTATATATTGATTGATCTGTCTAATCTGTTATCTCTACATTTTCTTCTATACCTGCACAAGTTTAAATCTCTTGAGCACTACTAAGTGTGTTCTATACGAAGAATATCTGATCTCATCTATGAACTAATATATATATATATATATATATATATATATATATATATATGATGATAAGATGAGCTTTGATACAATTTCCATCTATCAAATCTTCTCACAAAGCATTAATTGGACCAGAACTATAGTAGAAGGCACTTGCCCAAGGTACCATGCAGTGGGATTGTACTTGAACCCACATGGTTGTGTTGAGAATTTCTTAACCATGTGGCTCATGGCCAAACTAAAAATACTTAAGTATTACCTGGTAACTATATTAGATGATGTCTTTTATAACATTCATCCTACAATATTTAAGATCTGTCAATATGATTTATGAATAACTACATTGTTCAATATTTCAATTTCATCTGTAATATTTTTCTTAATAAAACATCACTCAAGCAAGACCAATGTCAATGTGTCGAGAAGTTTTATGAGAAAGGGTAGAGAGATATTTGTGCCACAAACACTCTGTATAAAACAGCATATTTTTGTTTAGTCAGCCATGACCAAGTAGACCTAATTGCTTAGCTGTGATCATCGTCTTTTTTTCAGGCATTGTGTATATAGAATTTCCTTATTTAATGTGTTCTAATATTTTTTATCAAAACAGTAAGGTATGGTTTGAAAAAAATTTAGCTGACATTTTTAGCAGCTCAAGTGGCAGAATAGAAGCTTCCTCATTGGCTCATTTTAACAGCATCTTTTGGACAGAGATTCATATATTATGGTCTGATCAGTAATTAAATAAACTTTGACAATACAATTACTGAAATAAAATGTATTGAAACGATAGTAGAAAATAATCACATTTTCGCAACAGAGGATGTCATTCTAATTTTAACTAAGGTGCCTTGAATGTGGAGAATGCCATGCTACCATGGCAATATTATGGCAACTTTATGGACTACCTGGCTGTTAAATGATTTTATTTGAACATAATACTTCAAATCCAGAGAATGTCATGCTGTAAACATGGTTTCTATGTTCTACATTGAGCTGCTTAGATCAAACACATACATGAGTCAAAATTGCACATGTGTGTGTGTGTGTGTGTGTGTAGATACATACATACATTCGTACAAACGTATGTACATATATATATATGGAAAGAGAGAAAGAGAGGTTTATAAAGATATTATATGCTATAAATTTATACCATTTTCTAATGTGTGATCAATTATATCACCAGCTGAATGCAAAGTTTGTTAAAGGCAACAGTCATTTTGTTTATTTTAATATGTTAGGAAATAAATTTCCATTGATACATAAATCTTATGAATTGAATATTATTTGTAGATAGTTAAAAATTAAGAATAATATACAAATATTTAGTGTAACCAAAGTATGAAGAGCTCCAACTAAATTTATTGCAGTCTGTACTTTTGTTCTTCTGAACTCCCCTATTTAAATCCTATCATGGTAGATTATTTAATCTTTTATCCCTCTAGAGCAATTAAAATAAATCCCTATAATATTATAGTGTTCATTATTTCATGTACTTTATTCTCTGTAAATGTTGACACAAATCGCAAGCATCATTATTAAACAGTTTCAGGGTTACATATGGTTGTGTGGTTAAGAAGTTCGCATTGGAACAGCATGGTTTAAGGTTCATTCCCACCGCATGGCACTGTTGGTTGATGTCTTCTACTTGGGAATCAGTAAGATAGAAACTGTAAGAAACCCCTTGTGTGTGTATGTGTGTATTTGCATCTTCCTTTATCTTGATGTTTGCATGCTGATTGAAAGTGGTGCCACTATTCATACAGTGTTATTTGTTTACAATTTTTGGAGAAAGGATAACTGGCTCTTGAACTAGTTACATTGGAAGGACCTGGGGAAATATTACCTTGTTTGGAGACAAGTGAGTGTTGGCAACAAGAAAAAAATCCAGACAAAATATTTGCCTCAACAAATTTTGTCCAACTCATACAAGCATGGAAAAGTGAATGTTAAAACATTAATGATAGTGATGTGCTCAACTCACCAAGTTACCACTGGAGAAAGTATAACAGCATATGACATCCCAGATGAAGGGCCTACTACTATGGAACAATAAAACTGTCATACAGTCATGCCTTTTACCGTCCCTTTGGTCTACCCTTGCTGGCTTGAGCTAGGAAGGAAAGCCTGAGGCATCCAGGCCATGCTTTGTGAATTTTGTTAAAGGCAGCATGGCTTCACAGGCAGCTAGCACTATAACGGCATGACAGTGGGTGGAGATCAAAATAATCCAAGGTGGGGGAAAGCAGCCAGCACTTGTCTTCAAATAAATTTAGCTACATAAGATAGATTTTTTTTTTAAATTATTGTAATGACTTAGTGGGAGGAGAAAAGGTAGCTCTCTCATGATCTTTACTTTGGCTTCCAAAATTGTGGGTATGAAAAGGGAAGAAGAAACCATGCTTCATGAGTTGCTGCAATAAGAAGCAGTTAAACAGGATAGTTAATCATGCTCAGATCAAATACTTAGTCATGTTCAAATCACAAACTTAATCCAAATAAATTCTACTAAATGTACCCAATGGCCAGATGATAGTGTTAAACAGAATGATGTCACAAATACCACTTCTGACAGTGGAAGTCAGTAGCACTTCGATTTTATTAGATAGAATTAGTCAAGCAGAAATATAGAAATGTATTATTTGACTCTATGTATTTCACTTGTATTTGAAATACATCTTAAATTTTAAGTCAAATGTTTTGCAAGATTATATAGAATGGCTCTTTAAAGTGTTATTCACATTTTGGAGCAAAAAATATTATTTTACAACTGGGTCTTTCCTTAATAGTATTCCTTAACATCCATTTTCCCAGCTTAAATGTGATCATGGTTGTTTTAGAATATATGAACATTTGCCTTTATTAAAGCACTGTTGTTTAGTTCCCAGATTGGTCTAGATCAAACAGACCTATGATTATATCTATGAAAATGGTATAATTTTATAGCATATGTCTTTATAATTATCTATATATGAAACTTTGAATCATGTGTTTTATTTGATGTAAGCAGCTTAATGTATAACGTAGAAGCCATGTTTGCAGCATGACATTCTCTGGATTTGAAGTGTTATGTTCAAATAAAAACTATCTTTTATTTACAGACATAACATGTCTAGGTATATATTATACAATGTCTTTTTTCTTTTATAAGAGAGTAAAGTGTAATCTGCAAGAGGTTTAACTCCTATTTCTACCAGGCTAGTTTTATTGGCTTGATTAAAGCAATTCTTTCCATAGCTGTATGTCTTTTTAACTTGTGCAAACTATTACAACTTGAATTCTGTTAGTGCATGCACCTCATTCAGACATAACAAAATGATTGTTATAAGGTTTGAACTAAGAACCTTGCCTTAAAATCTCTGCAGGTGTGCTCCAGGAATGGTTCCTGCTGATAACCTCTGATCTGTAAAGTAGAAGCTGCAGCAGCTGTTTTCAATCAAACAGACAAAAGCAGTGTTATAAGATTTACCTGAGAACACCAGAATGTAATTTCATGAGGATTAAATTTCTCTCTTTGTATGTAACTTCTGACCAGATACAAGATGAATAAAAAAAATGCTCCCTTACCTAACAGATACAATGATATGTGTCTGTATCTGTCTCAGTATTGTGGTAGCATAATACTTAGTCATCGACTTGTAGGCAATATTGTTAGAGCATCAGGTAAAATACCTTATGGTATTTGTTCTGGCTCTTCACTTTGAGTTCAAATCCTACTAAGGTCAGTTTGGCCCTTCATCTCTCTGGTATTGATAAGATAAAGTATCAACCTTATGTTTAGATTAGAGAACAATTTTTATCTTGTTTTCAGTATCTGACTGGAAAAGTTACAATTCTCAAAATTTTTCATTTCATTTATTTCATAAAATGTAAAACTATGTACTTTATTGAGAAATCATGATGCAAAGAGTATTGTGTTTGTGTCTCCTTATTTCAAAGTCATGAAATGGTTGTAAACTAGCTCCACAATCATACAAGTAGTATCTCCTCATATCCAGTCTTCCATAAAAATATATCTTCCCATTGAGAAATATTACTCTGCTTGGAAACAAGTGGGGGGTGGGGTTAGTGACAGGAAGAGCATCCAGCTATAGAAAATCTGCCTCAACAAATATCATCTGACCCATATAAGCATGGAAAAGTAGCCTTTAAAACAATCATTATGATTATTATTATTATTATTATTATTATTATTATTATTATTATTATTACTATTATTATTATTATTATTATTATTATTATTATTATTATTATTATTATTATTATTATCAAGGCAAGTTGGCAGAATTGTTAGCATACTGGGCAAAATGCTTAGTGGCATTTCATCCATCTTCACATTCGGAGTTCAAATGCCACTGGAATCAACTTGGTGTCAATAAGTACCAGTTGAACGCTAATTGATTAACCCCTCCCCTGAAACTGCTGGCCTTGTGCCAAAATTTGAAACATTATAATTTATTATTCTGCTGAGGTCGACTTTGCCTTTCATCCTTTTGGGGTCATAAACTAAGTACCAGTTGAATGCTGGTGGGGTCTATGTAATCAACTTACTCCCTCCCCAAAAATTGCTACCCTTGTGCCAAAATTAGAAACCATTATTATTATTATTATTATTATTATTATTATTATTATTATTATTATTATTATTATTATCATCATCATCATCATCATCATCATCGTCATCATCATTATTATGATTATTGTTGCTATAGTAATTTACCATTAGTTTCTTCGAATTTTGTTGCTTCAATTTGATATACAACTTTGCTTGGCTTAACATTTATCAAAGAAACCTCTAAATATGTACATAAAATAATTACTAATAAAGTATACGCAAACTGAAAACACATGACATGGCTAAACTTTGTTCTTGGGTTGATTCTAATGAGAATTACAATTACTAGCTCCAATCACTTTCTTTACCTTAAATTTCAACCTACAAATCTTCCACATTAGGTATTTATTTACTTGTTGAAAATGTATAATTTTATTTTACGTATCAAGCTGTGTATTTTATAATTATCTGGGAAGACTGTCAAGTAAACCTTGGATCTACAGCTGTCCCTGATTTGTTCAGTAGTGCCTTGCTTCAGTTCTCAAGTAAATGTCTTCATTTTAACTGTTCTTTTCTTTGGAAAAAAAATAAACCGTCGCCACGTTTCTCATTGTACTTCCTTCCACACCATGAATAGCTTCTTTCGTATCAAGTATCATAACTAAAATAAGCATTGTGTTTAATAGAGGAAATTGTTATCATGCTGATCTGATTAGTTTTAGTTTGATGGAAATGACAGCAATACTGCTGGGACAGCGATGTAAATAAGTTGCGTGAAGGGAGGTAACTCAGTACAAAAGCCAAAGAATGTATGTATGCAAGGGGAAATACTTGAGTAAATCTAGCTTAACCTGAATGATGTTCATAGAGTTTAGAAAGAGATGGTGGTGATGGTTTTGTTTTTTTTCCTTTCTTGTTGTGTTTTTGTTCTTTTATGAGACGTAGGTAGAAGGTGAGGTGAGAGGTTAGTTTCCGACATGATGACAGTAACAGTTGTAATTATTTTACAGCAGTCTAACAACAGTAAAGAAGTTACGATGTCTTTCCCCCCCCCCCGTTATAATTAGGTAATTAACTGTTAGAAAGGCATTCATCAGTGAATAATATGCTTCAGCGATTCTTAAAGTGATAATCTATGTTAAAAATATTATCTCTCTATGCTTGTATGGAAATAAATATGTATGATTATAATGTGTGTGTGTAGGCATACAAGCATGTATGAAAAGGACAAGAGAAAGAAAGCTGGAGCATTTAATGTGACACCTTGTGTTGAATGAAATGTTGTATTCCAATATAATGTTTCTAGTTTGTTTGTCAGCTGGCTAATTAATGAGTACCAAACACTGTTAGTTAATTATTAACTACCTTATTTATTTTTAATTAGCTGTTATTAGTTTCAGTGTCATTTGTCACATTTATTATTAAAAAGAGAGAGAGAGAGATACCTACACGTGACACACAAGCATACTTATTTGAAACCAATTAACAGGTTACAGTGGAGTAGTGAAAGTCTCTGTCACTAATAACTTACTAAAAATAAAGGAACGAATAATTAATTGTGTTAGATAAGAAATTGATAAAAATGACTTTTCATAAAATTCTCTGCATGTGTGTGTGTGTGTACTCTTTCATCATCATCATCATTTTCCATGCTGGCATGGGTTGGACGGTTTGACTGGAGCTGAAGGGCTGCTCCGTGTTCCAGTCTGATTTGGCTTGGTTTCTACAGCTGGATGCCCTTCTTAATGCCAACCACTTTACAGTGCATGCTGGATGCTTTTAACATGCCACCAGCATGATTTAATGTGCCACTGGCATGTTATTAATTTATATTACTAAGAATTGTAAAATGTTTGTTATTTATTCTTGAGATTAGCCTTTTTTTTTTTTTATCAGACCTGATCAACTATAATGTTTGCAACTCGCACACACACACACTACCCTTCCTTGCTCTCATAATTGGGTATAACTGCTGCAGAACTTTTTTTTATTTATTTGTATCATTAAGAATGCTTTACTTTACTATTGCTATACATTTCTATTATTAATACTATTATTATTTTCCTCTTTACATCATTGCCAGCATTATTACTATTATCATTATCCTTATTATATTCTCTTGGTTGCTTGGTGGTTATAATGGTCTTATTAATTCTATGTTTGCCTCCTTGGTTCACATAGCTACTTTTGCCCTTCATTTCCTTATTTCTATTTACCCTTTCATTGCTAATTTGCCCAAAGCCACCCAGAAAGAGTTTGGTCATTATCATCATCATCATTTAACATGCTGGAATGGGTTGGATGGTTTGACCAGGGTTGATAAATTGGAAGGCTGCTCTAGACTCCAGTCTGATTTGGCATGGTTTTCTACAGCTGGATGCCTTTCCTAACATTAACCACTCCGAGAATGTAATGGGTGCTTTTACATGCACCGGCACTGGTGCGTAACACTGGTATCTGCCATGACTGCAATTTTGCTTAGCTTGATGGGTCTTCTTCTCAAGCATGACATAATGTCAAAGGTCTGTCATTGCCTCTGTGAGGCCCAACACTTGAAAGGAACTCAGCCTCCGGAAAGCCCAACGCTCATAAGGAACCCAGCCTTTTACCTTCATGAAGCCCGACGCTTGATATCAATATTATCAAAATCAGCTAAAATGACCTGTTCATATTTTAATGAGAATTTTAGTGCAAATTTTCTTAATACACTTGTGAAAACATGCAGTTTCATGATGTAAGCAACTGAGTTACATTATTCACCTTTATTGTATGTGATATCTGAGCACTACAAATTTTTTTGAGATTTTTTCCAATTTTTCCACTTCAATCTTCTGAAATGGTTCACAACGGATGAAAAAGGAATACCAGTTTCATGCTGACAAGCTGTGAGTTTGAATTCAAAGTTATTTTCGAAAAAAGACAGAAAAACCTAAGAAAATATACAGCAAGCATGAAAACCACATGTGATTATGAATTGGACATTTCTTTTTCTGAAAGTGAAACAATTGCGACAGTTCCAATAGTGATTTTAAAAAATGAATTTGTACTTGCATGTAATAAGAATTTGAAAACTGTTTCTCTTAATTATTTTTAGGAAGCTATTAGATCTAACCACAGTCTTTCCAAGGAAATAAAACCATTAAATGATTTTTAAAAAATTTTTCTTTGAAGCAATTATTGTGGAAACAAATCACTATGCAGAATGTAAATAAAAAGGAAAAAATATATATATTCTGAAGTTTCCCACATATTTGGAAAAAAGTTACAAATCTCAATATGTTTAGGAATATTGTGTGTGTAAATTGGATTTATAAATATTTCGTTTTGAATTTACCTCATTTACGACAAAATTTGGTTAATTTGAATTGTGAATCACTATTATATGTTTCTGTATAGTTATATATACATGTGAGTTTATTTCATTTAGTTGATCATTTTCTAGTTTTCTTCAAAGACAAATTCCAGTATTTTGTTCTGTTTTACCTTTATGACACACCTGTCATCTGTGTATTAAGTTCTACTGATAAATAATTCCTTTCTATTAAAATTTTGTTGTATACTCATTGAACATTACCTAATTACTCATTTTCTATGCTGCCGTTTAAGTAAAATTTAAATAATTTTATATTTTATTGAATTTACCTGTAATTAGATTCACTTTGAAGCAAAAAATAATGAAAAAGATTTGGTTTGGAACACTTTGTTGAATTGTGTTCCAAAAATCATATTTAATATGTCGATAAATAAAAAACAAAGTTACAATTGTTTCATGAAACCTGTCTGCATTCACCATTATTTTAGTTTAATTGAAACACATGAGGGATATATTTTAGTTAGAAATTTAATAACAAGATGGTTGATTAGACTTTTAAACCTTGTCACCTGCTTTATCTACACCTATTCAATTACCAGTCAAGCTTTTCATACTATTCCTCCTATTAAAGTATGTATTAGTGTGTTTTTTTTTTTTTGTTTTTTTTTGTTATGGTGATCACTGTCATTATTCATCTATTCCATTACTTCTGCATCTTTAAGTATATTCTTAATCTCAACATTAGGAATACAATAAATTTTCTCCTCATAACCAGCTTTTGCTGAAGTTAAATCGCAGCATTTCTCATTTTATTTAAATATCTTTTCATTAGCTGAAAGTTTAGAGATTCTAAGTTTAGAGCTCCTAATTATAGAATTTATAATCACTTCCGGATAATTGGATTTTCAGCTCACATATTTGAGGTTCTCATTTGGTTTGTGATATGGGTGTTACATCCCATACTAAGGTCCAAAGTAACATCCAGAAAATTTCTTTTATTATACTCATTCTCCAGGAAGATAGATTGTCCTAAGCCTTAAAAATTTAAGGATTTTTTCCTATGCCTTTATAAGTTAACCTTACACTACCTATAAACAGTAAAGCATCATCCCTATATTATTCCCCCACCTTACTCAGGAAATTTGCTATTGGTCAATAGTAAGATATTTTCTCCATGACAAAATACAGTGAATGGTTTTCTTACAGGCTCGAATATGCCTCAAGCATATTTTATATATGTGTGTATCATCATCATTTAGCATCCATTTTCCATACTGGCATGGGTTGATAGTTTCACTGGAACTGGTAAGCCAGAGAGCTAGCTGCACCAGGCTCCATTCTGTTTTGGCTTGGTTTCTATGACCTTCCAAATGCCAGCTACTCCAGACATATCTTTCTGCACCTATATAGAGTACTTTAGCAATTTTGAAACATGTTTTCTCTCTGTGATTTTTTTTTTAAACAATCAAAAACTAAGAGAGTGTTGAGTATTTTATGATTTATTATAACATTTTATAGAATAATACACAGCAAGATTCCTTCAGGATTAGAGAGTACAGCCAATGTTGATAACAATCATGTTTAGTCTTGCTACGAATGCATATTTCATATATGTGGAATTATTGTTGAATAGAATGACTGAGTACAATAAACAGATTCAGTGTTCCCCGTTTCCTTGTGTGGTGGAATTCTAGTTTAAGCAACTCATATAACCCCTCATAACATTTTTTGGCATTTTCCAGAAATTTTTGCAAACTTTGTGTTCTGCACACAGGAATTCATGTGATTATGAAAAAAAAAAAATTTTTTGATGTGATTTAGCTGTTGTTTTTAGCACATCTCATGACCACCTGATATCATCCTCGTTTCTTTGTCACTCTGACATGTATTGACATTTTTCAATATTTTTCTCCCCATAAACACATTTAATAGAATGATAATGCACCCAAGAGTGGTCCATTGCTGGGATTTAAGCAGAAAGTTTAGACTATACTCTTTTACTCTCTCTTTACTCTTTTATTTGTTTCAGTTTTTTTACTGTGGCCATGCTGAAGCACTGCCTTTAGTCAAGCAAATCGACCCCAGGACTTATTCTTTAGAAGCCTAGTACTTATTCTATCCGTCTCTTTTGCCGAACCGCTAAGTTACGGGGACATAAACACACCAGCATCAGTTTTCAAGAGATGTTGGCGGGGACAAACACATACACACATACATATATATATATACATATATACGACGGGCTTCTTTCAGTTTCCGTCTACCAAATCCACTCACAAGGCATTGGTTGGCCTGAGGCTATAGTAGAAGACATTTGCCCAAGATGCCACGCAGTGGGACTGAACCATGGACCATGTGGTTGGTAAGCAAGCTACTTACCACACAGCCACTCCTACGCCTATGGCCACTCTGCATTTTAAACTCTGATTTTTTAAAAAATTTGTAAAAGAGTGGAACTTATAAGATTTATGTGTGAAAGAAGGTGTGTGTAGACACAAATTTGCAAAAAGGTTCTGAAAATTCCCCCCCCCCCAAAAAAGTTATGGGGTGCTTAAACCAGATCTCCACCCCTTGGGCTCCTACCTACCTAGTTGAGGACCACAGCTCACACTACAATATGCTATTGTTTATTCTATGGGATTTGGTTTGCAGCCAAATTAGTGCATTTTCTCCACTACCCCTTGTCTTACATTTCTCCACTGTCCACTCTGTTTCTATCTACAATTTCTCTACTGTCCAGTCTGTTTCTGTCTACAATTTTTCTGCTGTCCAACCTTGCTTTTGTCTACAGTTTCTTTACTGTCCATCCTTGTTTCTTCTGTCTACAATTTCTCCACTGTCCAGCTTGGTTCTATCTACAATTTCTCAGCTGTCCAATCTATTCTAGTGTTAATAAATAACAGTCTGATATGAAACTTTGATGAATTCCAAGGAACATATAAATAAATATGGCAGTCATAGACATTGTGTTTGATAGGTTTTTGCTGTGTTTTATATTTCTTTTATATTGTTTTATATTTCTTTTATTGCCATTTATGGTTTTGTTAAAAGTGTTTGAGATGCCGATCGGAATATGCCGATCTTTTATCTTTTTTTTATTTTTCTCTCTCTGCCTTTGACAATGATGTCTGGGTAATTTGCTTTGATTTCTTTGTCAGCTTTGACAGGCATCCCATATTATTATAACCAAGTAATTGTCATGTACAGGATTTAATGTTTTCTTATACCAATTATTTTCAGTCATCATAGATGTGAGCATGGGCGTGTGGTTAAGAAGTTTCCTTCCCAACCACATAACCGTGTGATTTTAGGTTCAGTCCTTGTGTAATGCACCTTGGGCATCTTCTACTATAGTCCTGTGCAGACCAAAGCTTTTTGAGTGGATTTGATAGACAGAAGCGGAGAGAAGCTTATTTCATATATGTATAAAGAAGGGTGGTTGTTCTCTATTTTTTCAGTTGATTGGCCATGGATCAATCAATTAATACAATTGAATTATAAATTAAGTCCCACCAGTATTTATCCAAAACATTTGTAAACCTTCAATAAATGTATAAAATACATTATCTGTGCACATTATATATATATACAAGTGTGTGTGAGTATGTATATACATATGTGTGTATTTTTGTCTCCATGCCTTAGTATCACACAGTTGTTGTAAATGAGTTTGACCATCATATAAGCAATGTCATTAATTTCCAATCTTCAATGGAAAAGTGTCTGGCTATGAGGAAATATTACCTCACTTAGAAACAGGTGATGCTTTGCAAAAGGAAGCACATCCAACTGTAGAAAATCTGCCTCGACGAAATCTGTCTGAGCAGTGCAAGCATAGAAAAGTGGATGTTAGAACAAGTATTATTATTATTATTATTATTATTATTATTATTACTATTATTATTATTATTATTATTCAGTAGTTTTATTTTTATAACGTGCTTTCACTTCACTACCGAGCGCAGCTCTGTGCGCCTTGGGTATGTGCTGTGGTTTGCTGTGGTGCTCTTATGTTTACTGTATTGAAAGTGTTTTGCGTAGAATGTGTGCAGTACCCAGTAGTGCAATTTTCTGTATGTTATATATATTTGTAAGTCCTGGTGTTTTTGTTATGTATTTGTCTGAATATTTTTTTATTATACCTAAGGCACC
>NC_068989.1:48511070-48513927 GCF_001194135.2 Octopus bimaculoides | reverse complement strand
TCTGTATAGACTGTCCATCTTTATATGTTGTTCTCAGTAAAGTAACATAAAGACTTGACTCGCTCTTTTTTCAGTGTCTTTCATTATATATCATTATTTATTGCTTTACTTTTATTTCCAGTGTTTCTCAGCTTCATGGTGATGGTGACCATTCCCCATTTCTTTATCAACTGGGCATCCCATCTTTAGCCCCAGCTTATATGTACAACCAAAATGTAAGTAATTATTATTATCATTTTTATTATTATTATTAATATTATTATTATTATTATTATTATTATTATCATTATCATTATTATTATCAAGGCGGTGAGCTGACAGAATTGTTAGTATGCCGGGCAAAATGCTTAGCAGCATTTCACTGATCCTTACATCCTAAGTTCAAATTCCACCAAGGTCGACTTTGTCTTTCATTCTTTTGGGGTTGATAAATTAAGTACCAGCGGAACAGTAGAAAGGATTATTATTATTAAGGCTGTGAGCTGGCAAAGTCATTAGCACACCGAGCAAAATGCTTAGCAGCATTTCATCCGTCTGTACGTTCTGAGTTCAGATTTCGCCTGGGTCAACTTTGTCTTTCATCCTTTCAGGGTCAATAAATTAAGTACTTGTGAAACACTAGGATCGATGTAATCGACTAGTCCTCTCCCATCAAATTTCATGCCTTTAGTAGAAAGGATTATTATTATAAAGAAGAAGAAGAAGAAGAAGAAGAAGCCAGTGAGTTAGCAGAATTGTTAGCACATCAGGAAAAATACTCAGCAGCATTTCGCCTATCTTCATGTTCTGTGGTCAAATTCCCCTGACATCAACCTTGTCTTCCATCCTTTCAAGATTGATCAAATAAGTACCAGTTGAGCACTGGATCAATGTAATCAACTTAGCCTCTCCCCAAAAATTGCTGGTCTTGTGCCCAAAATTTGAAACCATTATTATTGTTATTGTTGTTAAGGTGGTGAGCTGGCAAAATTGTTAGCATGCCAGACAAAATTCTTAACAGCATTTCATCCATCTTTACATTCTGAGTTCAAATTCTGTTGAGGTTGACTTTGCCTTTCATCCTTTCAGAATCAATAAAATAAGTACCAGTTGAGCACTGGGGTCGATATAATTGACTAGACCCCTCCCCTTGTAAAATTTCAGCCCTTGTGCCTATAGTAGAAAGGATTTAAGGCAGCAAGCTGGCAGAATGATTAGCATACTGGATAAAATACTTAGCAGCATTTCTTCCATCTTTACATTCTGAGTTCAAATGCTACCAAGGTCAGCTTTGCTTCTCATCTTTGTGGGGCCAATAAAATAAGTACCAATTGAGTACTAGGGTGGATGTAATCAACTAGTCCCCTGACCCAAAATCTCAGGCCTTGCGCTCATAGTATAAAAAATTGTTGTTGTTGTTATTGTTAAGGCACTGAGCCTGTAGAAATGTTAGCAGACCAGACAAAATGCTGCCAAGCATTTTGTCTGTCTCTACGTTCTGAGTTCAAGTGTCACTAAGATAGACTTTGCCTTTCATCCTTTCAGTATCAATGAAATAAGTACCAGTTGAACACTGGGGTTGGTGTAATCGACTAACCACATACCCAAAATTTCAGGCCTTGTATCTATCGTAGAAAGGATTATCATTTTGTAGAAACAGACCATGTTGTTGTTGTTGTCAGGTAAACTAACTCTACTGTTTTTTCACTTGCAGGTGTATCCATATCTCCCAACCTACCCAGCTTATAATACCTTAGTGGATACATTTGATTACTTACGGAATTTCATAGACAGGGATCTCACTCTTCATATGACGGTAGCCAAAGTCGTGGCTGAAGTAATTCTTCGATTGTCCGACTCTCTCATTCTCCCACTGGACGTTAACAACTACGTTTGGCATGCACTCAGCGTTGGACGTGAAATGCTAGGACGGTTTAACAGAACCTATGAGGAAGCAGGAATATCATTAAGTTAGTATTACGTTTTTCTTATTTATTTGTTAAATTCAGAATCTATAATTTAACTGAAGCATTGTCTTATATATTAATATATGTGTTGTATAAGTGTTATCATTTTGCATATATATATAAATATATAACATTTAAATAATAAGGGTAATAAATTGGATAAAAATTACATTAATACATTAATGGTGAAACCATGGTCTACGATTAATTCTTTATTTTGTATATCTTCATTTGTCCTGCTCGTTCATGTTCTGGTGTATGCTGAATTTCCCTAGAGAACATTTTTTCTTTTGTGGTTTGACCGTAGATGGTCTATTTCTAGCATAATGGATGCCCACTTAGTGGTCATCCCTTCTTATATATATATATATATATATATGAGGACACATGGCCTAGTGGTTAGGGTGTTGCACGCACAATCACAAGATCATGGTTTTAATTCTTAGAGCAGTGGTGTGTTGTATTCTTGAGCAAAACACTTCATCTCATGTTGCTCTATGATCACTTCAGCACCTGTTATGTGGGACATCATGTACCTGTTCAGGCAACATCAATTTGATGGAGGGAGCGAGCTAACATACAGCACATTCAGTTGATCATTATAAACAAATCATTTGTGCAGGTAGTTTGGCAAAAGTTGAACACTCCTACATCATCTTTGACAGGAGATTCCATCATATATCATATATATAGAGAGAGAGACAGGCAGATAGAGACATACATATATTTAAGCACACCATTGGAGGTATGACTGTGAGGAAAATGTGTTTTCTTAATGTGTTATATATATATATATATATATATATATATATAGAAGCAATTTGGGAGATAAACAAATTAGACGCATCAAATATATTAAATACATCATATATAATATATATATATATATATATATATATATATATATATAT
>NC_068989.1:48510512-48510981 GCF_001194135.2 Octopus bimaculoides | reverse complement strand
GAGAAAGCAAAAGGTGGAAACTTTCAGATGATGAATACACATATACACATATAAATTCATCATCTGAAAGTTTCCACCCTTTTTGTATTTGATGTGTCTAATTTGTTTATCCCCATAACTGCTTCTATACCTGCTCAACCTGATCCCTCTGAAAACATTTCTTTACCTTGTGGAATGATGTCTTGTAAAGACATCGGAGTCTGAGTTTAAATTTTTTGAGCACTACAGAGAATATCTGGATCTCATCTGTGAATTACATGTGTTTGTGTGTGTGTGTGTGTGAATATTATCATCTTGTCTTTTGCTCTTACAACTTCAAAAAACACACTGAAGATTGTGTCCAAATTCCTCAGTAATAATACCGAACCACTAAACAGAAATAGTCACTACTTTCCACCACCCTCCACTCTCTCTCTCTCTCTCTCTCTCCATATGTGTGCATGTTAGCATTCGAAGCTGATGGTTGTTC
>NC_068989.1:48495187-48510141 GCF_001194135.2 Octopus bimaculoides | reverse complement strand
TCTCTCCCTCTCTCTCTCTCCCTCCCTCTCTCTCTCTCCCCCCCTCTCTCTCTCTCTCTCTCTCTCCATATGTGTGCATGTTAGCATTCGAAGCTGATGGTTGTTCCTAAGTTCCAATAGCATTACTGGAAGTTAGATTTTCTCAGCTCTAATAACATTATATTATGGTTGTAATGGAAATTTATACATATGTTTCAAATGTCAAAGCAGAGGAGTACAGGTACTGAGATATTTATATTCAAAACATGTTATAACACATTACAATTTACAGAGTGATTTCTCGTTACAATAAGAACAAGAAATAATAATAAGCTGTTTAGCAACCCTTTCCAGTCTATATCAGTGTAGAATAACAGAGGTCAGAACAACAGTAACATCTTGATAATGTTGATATTTGTAGATATGATTATTCTGAATGTTAATTCTCATGAAATCTCCATGAAATACAAGTAATTCCTCAACAATCCTGGTTTGTAATATGGCTTCTGTTCCCAGTTGTAGCCATTTCACTTATATCACTAATAGCTTTTAGAAAGACATGTGCACCACATGCAATTCCTTCCTTACTCTCTTATAAATATAATTCCATCTGTCTAATGAAGAGATATCAGTATTCAGTGACATATTCTATGTAAAGTGTATTGGAAAAAGGGAGAACAATAGGTCGGTAATTGGCTAGGTCAGAGAGTTTGAACCTTTTGGGTTTCAGAGATACTGCAGTGAGCTGCCAAATATTGTGAAAGATCTCTGAAGAGATAGAGAGGATGTGATATCAAAGTGTTTGGTAAGGATATGTACTTATACTGGAATGTACTATTTGAAAGTAATGGAAGAGATACTGCTGAAACAAGGTGATTTGTTAGATTGAAATGACCAGATGAGTTCTTATTCTTAGCTTACATTGGATATGAGTAGTTGAGAAGTTTTGATAAGAGTAAAATGAAGGAAAGCAATTTTATATTGATATAGGCCTGAACAGAAATTATCTACAAATATATTTAGGTGCAAGCATGGCTGTGAGGTTAAGAAGCTTGCTTTCCAATCACATGGTTCTGAGTTCAGTCCAACTGTGCTGCATGGCCCAACCAAAGCCTTGTGAATGGATTTGGTAGACAGTATGTGTGTTTATGTATTTGTGTTTGTTCCCCATAACTTAGCAAGCAGTTCAGCAAAAGAGACTTATAGAATGAGTACCAGGTTTTAAAAAATAAGTACTAGTGTTGATTGATTCAACTAAAAATTCTTCAAAGTGGTGCTGCAATATGGCCACAGTCTAATGACTGAAACATGTAAAAGATAAAAAATATTTGTTAAAACATCAGAGACATAGCATACATTGTGAATATAAGAGCAATGGGGTTGCTAGGGTTGTAAAATTTCTTTGATATCATTGTTTGTGGGGGTTTTTTTTCTTTTCTTTTAAAGTGGAAATATTATCCTTTATTTACTTACTTGCAGACATACTCTACCAGGCAATGGACAATTTCTCAAGAGCAGCTGATGACTTTTTCCAAATTTACAGAAACTTGCCAGAAAAAAATCTCAGGTAATTAATGAATTGTGTCAGTGTCTTTTCTTTATTATAGATTTCATTCTTTTTATAGAGGAATCATGATATAATATAGAGAGTTTTTATATGTAAGATATTAGCTGTTATAACTCATTGACAGCAGCCATCTACTTGCCAAAATCTCCCCTACACAGAAATTAACTGAAGAGCTGTCCTTTTTATGTCTTTGTAATAAATTCCTTTGTAGTAAAGTCATAACAGACATTATTTTTAACCTTAAGCTAACAAGGCTTCAATTCTGTTGAGATGGACAATTTTCATTTCTTGGACCTAGTGGGCTTGCACTGGTATGGGTATGTGATGCGTATGGATGAGGACAACTGTGTAAAAAAAGTGCCGATCTCTAAATGTGAAGGAAACCTGTAGGAGAGACAGACCCAGGAAGACATGAGACAAGGTGGTGAAGCATGATCTTTGAACGTTAGGCCTCACAGAGGCAATGACAAGTGACCAAAACTTTTGGTGATATACCGTGCTTGAGAAGACCTATCAAACCAAGTGAAACAGTAGTCGTGGCTGATCACGGTGTTATGTAACAGGTACTTAAAAAGCACCCTTCAAATGTGGGGCCTCATGGAGGCAATGATAAGTGACCAAGACCTTTGGCAATATGCCATACTTGAGAACACTCATCAAGCCAAGTGAAAGTGTAGTTGTGGCCAATGCTGGTGTCATGTAAATGGCACCTGTGCCAGTGGCTTGTAAAAAGCACCCATTACACTCTTGGAACGGTTGGTGTTAGGAAGAGCATCCAGCCATAGAAACCATGCCAAATCAGAATGGAACCTGGTGCAGCTTACCAGTTTTAGTCAAACTGTCCAACACATGCCAGCATGAAAAGCAGACTCTAAATGATGATGATGATGACTACTCTTAGTTTAAACCCAATTGTTTTTCTCAATTGTAGAGTGACACAAACAAAAGAACATTCCATGGCAGTTATTATAAATTCTTGTTTCCTTATCTATCTAAATATGCCCTCTTTTTGAGATAGACCTCTGTTATGAGTGTGTTGTGTCGTGGTGATCATCCAGTAATGTAGCAGACTAGATAGTTTAATAAATTACGTATTAGTCAAAGTGGTGTCCTCATCTTGTTTGTTGCTTTTACTGTATTTCGGTTGTGTATGCTCCAACCTCATTCAGGTGTCTTGTAATTTATTTTGGTGCTTTGCTTGGGATTGAACTCAGACCCTCTTAAGTGACTGCCTTAAAAATTCACTCTGATACTACCTACAAGCATAGTGTAGTGGATAAAGACACTGAAGTGCAGTCACCTAAAAGATCTGAGTTCAGTCCCAAGCAAGGCACTAAGGTGAATTACAAGACACCTGAAGAAGGCTGGAGTGTATACAGTAGAAACATAAGGAAAGCAGCAAACAAGATGAAGACACCAGTCTGACTAATACATAACACTGTGTAAAATGATCTTCTCTTTGGGTAGCAACTGTTATTTCCTATTAGCTTACCCCTTGGAAATATGAAAAATGGCTAATGTTTCCTTCAAACTTTGTTTTTGTTTCATTTATTCAAACCCCAAAGAATCCCTCTCAACACATGGCTATGATGCTTCCCCACTACTGCTGCTCATAATCAGAGATGCACAAATTATCAGCCACTTAGGGATATGCTCAAATGGCTATGGTCAAGCAACTGACAAGCAAATTTTTGGTATTGAACAGAATATTTGCTATAATGATATTTCTGCTATAGTAACTCAGCACTGAATCTGTCTGAAATGTAATGGAAAATAAATCAGTTTCAAAATATTAATGTCCAGGTCACAAAAGCAAAGTGTGAATGGAAGAGTAGCCAATTCCTTTGATTTCTAGACAGAAGCAAATAGGAAATAACATTTACTGACCGAAAACAAAAAAAAAAATTAAAATTTTGTTACACAGTTTAATATATAAATTCTTAATCTCAGAAATATAGAATTGTGAATAGTTCAAGTTATTTGTGGCAGAAACAGGGGAAAAAAAGCAAAAAAATCAGTGGAGCTATCAAATTTTTAAGTGTTGAGCCTTGAAAATGATATGAGAAAACATGACAGTATGTAGCAATACATTGTTTGACAAACTTCACTAAATCATTCCATTATGAGAACAAAAAAAGGTATTAAAATATTTATATGTAATACAAATGGATAATATTTTATGAGTGTGGAGTTGTGAGAGTGGATGGTCGAGGAAATATTTTATAAGAAATAGGTCAAATCTGAAAACATTGGACTTCCCAAATGAAATGACCAAGATATGTGATGAGCTGATATATTGAAGATCCATCATGCTTATGTTGCTGAGAAAAAATGGATCTTATGAAAGGAGTGGTGAGAGGAAATAGTGCTGGATGGGAAGTTAAAATGTTAGACCAGTGGTAGTCAGTTTAGTCCAGGTTAACCACCAGTAATTCACATCCAAGATAAGGTGGTCGAAGGTAAGTTTTATGTCCTATTGTGTAACAAATAAAATTATATTTGCTGATCCATGAGATTTTTCCAATCAATTTTGTGCAGGTATAGCTGTATGGTTAAGACTTTCGCTTCCCAACTATGTGGTTTGGAGTTCAGTCTCATTGCATGGCATTTTAGGCAAGTGTCTTCTACTATAGCTCCAAGCTGACCATAACCTTGTGAGTGAAATTGGTAGAGTGAAACTGGAAGAAACTGATCGTATATATATATATATATATATATATGTATATTTCTTTGTGCACCATTGTGTTTGTCTCCCACCACCACTTGACAACTGATGTTGGTTTGTTTACACCCAGTTGACTTAGCAATACAGCAACAGAATAAGTGCCAGCAATAAAAATTGAAAAGAAGTACTTGAGGTCAATTCTTTTGACTTTGACTAAAACCCTTCAAGACGGTGTCCCAGCATGGCCATGGTCCAATGACTGCTGAAGAAAGTAGAAGGTAACAGATTATATAACTGTAAATAAGATGATGATCTCTGCATGAGATTACTGTCTATGAAGCCAGAGCATTAGTCTACTGATTTTATGATCATGGATTCAATCAAACTTTGACAAAGTCTTTGTTCATGGCCAAAAGAAAAACATATTACTAAACCTAGCTACTTGCATCAGTGTTTGTAATTGAAATTTTAGCTAGAGATATGTGGTGGCAGAACTGCTTTAGCAGCATTGTAGGCCTCTGGACAAATCAATGAACTGGGCCCTATAGTATCTATTTATTGACAGCAAATGTCCAAGTATCCTTCTTGGCATCCTGTCCAAGGAGGAATATCTAAGCCAGGGAAACAGGGAAACCGGCCTTGTGTTCCTTACGGAGTAATGTGGACTAACCAAATAACAACATACATAGGTCAGAATTGGGTCCTTAGACCCATGGGGCCATTGGGAAATTTTCCAGTGTGCTCATGCCTTAAGACTGTCATGTGCTGTGGTTGGAGGATACCCAGCTGTTTAAAATAACAGATAACATATAACTTATTAAGAATTCATATGTAAATGTTCATTGTTTTAAAACTCATAAAATTCATGTTGTCATGGATGTAACCTCATGAAGAAGATAAGAAGATATGAAACATGAATTCATTTAGAAGTCTTCATTTAAGTGCTATTTTCTAAACAAAAATATGACTTAAAAGCAGGGTGTATAAGATATTTACAAGCTTAGTAATGTATATCAGAAGGTTAGGGATGTCTGAGGAATAGTGTATGATGTTTAGTATGTTTCACATATAAGATTATCATTTTTTTTTCTTTTAATCAGGAAATAAATTGGTACCTATGACCCTTTACAGGGTTCCAAAACTAATAGGAAGGGAAGAGGAAGGTATCCTCAAACTAGAAATTTGACCTGAATGCTTGTGACAAAGTGGGCTCTGCTAAAGTTGCCCAAGGATCAGACTGTGTTGTTAAAGTGAATGATGGATTCAATCGACCTCTTAAATGTGATACCATTTCACATTTTAAAAAAAGTATATTTTAGGAATACTTGCATTGATATTAAAGTCTGTATCTTCACACAAAAAAAGACCATTACTTGTAGAATACTTATGATATTCTAATACATGCATTAATATCATCATTTAACATCTGTTTTCCCTGCTGGCATGAATCAGATGATTTGATAGGGGCTGGTAAGCTGAAGAGCTGCACCAGACTCCATTGTTTGTTGTGACATGGTTTCTATGGTTAGATGCCCTTTCTAATACCAACCCCTTTACAGTCTACTGGGAGCTTTTTTATGTGACACTAGCACAGGCTTTTTACATGGCACCAGCACCGATGCTCTTTATGTAGCAACAGGACTGCTGCTTTTTATATGGTACCAGCACCATCACCCACAAGTAAATTATAGTTAAAAAGGATACTGATGGTATAGGATTGCTGCTGGATGCAGTGGCTGATCACACATTACCGACATAGTTAGGATTCAAAATCTTTCTACTGTATTTTTTTGTAACTTTAGGGAAAATACATTCCTCAGTTCTTCTCTTATAGAAATAGCTAAAAGTGAAGCATGTTAGATGTTCTTTGCCCTTATATGAAATTGCCTCTTGCTGATTATAAATGACTAACACTGTTTTTTCTTAAATTCCAATAATTGTCTAAAAAAGGATGCTAAGTAAGCAAGGTGTATATATAATATACCTTGCTTCTTTCTAATGAGTCAACTGGTGGTATAAGATTTGTTCTGATGGAGTTTATATGAAATTAATTTCAAGTTTTTTTTATTTTTCTTGACAGTGAATGTGAGATTCACATAATAAACCACCAGCTCATTCGGTTATCTCGAGCATTCATTGTTGACAGAGGTCTTCCAGGGCAACCCCATTACAAGTGAGTCACATGGTTCTCATATTCTTTTATATAAATTTTCTTTTGTATTCAATTTAATTTTAGTTTTTATCATCAGCTCCACAGCAGAACTTGCTCAAAAATTTGATTCTTCTCTAGAAAGTTTTAGTGAGATCACCACAATTAATATAGAACTTAAGTGGTTTGTGTATTCATAATACACATAGGAAGACAGGAATTTCCTCAAGCATCTTATCAGGTACTAATGTAAGAGACTGTAGCAGAATATTGAATTGATTGGAAGTGGAGATGTAGTTAGGTATTTTGTTGGTGAGGCATTGATTTCTTTCAGACAAGAGAAATAAGATCACTGGGGTTTTTTTTAATTTTTGTTTAACATGTTTTTTTTTAATTATTGTTTACTTCTTGCATGGCTAAGACTGTTTATTCATTAAAACTTTTCTTTTCCTCTTATCTGAATGCTTTTCCTATTGCTACGAGTGAAATGTGAAATAAAAGTCAAGCATACTTGCTGTTTTAGTAAGTAAAAATGGAGCAAGCAGAGTTAATTTCATTGCTCAAGGCCACATTACAATGCCTACATTAGGCTCTGAACTGATGACCATGTGGTCCATAAATCACTTAACATATGCTACAGGAAGAAAACTAGCATTATGTCTTTATGCATTAACCAATTTTGTGTGTGCCAAAATTCTACAAATAACGTTCTTTTATTACTAAATTTTTCTTAAAACACCTTCACATTGCTCATGATTAGTTCTGTTGCTGTTGTTGTTGGCACTCTGTCGCTTACGACGTCAAGGGTTCCAGTTCATCCGATCAACGGAACAGCCTGCTCGTCAAATTAACGTGCAAGTGGCTGAGCACTCCACAAACACGTGTACTCTTAATGTAGTTCTCTGGGATATTCAGCGTGACACAGTGTGACGAGGCTGGCCCTTTGAATTACAGGCGCAACAGAAACAGGAAGTAAGAGTGAGAGAAAGTTGTGGTGAAAGAGTACAGCAGGGTTCACCACCATCCCCTGCTGGAGCCTCGTGGAGTTTTAGGCGTTTTCACTCAATAAACACTCACAACGCCCGGTCTGGGAATCGAAACCGCGATCCTATGACTGCGAGTCCGCTGCCCTAACCACTGGGCCATTGCACCTCCACTGTTCTGTTGCTAATACTATTGATATATTTGACAGAGTTGGGTTATTCTTCCTCTCATCATCATAATAAGGTCTCAAAATGACATGTTCTACTAGAACCACATAGTATATGTTACATAACAGTCTCTTAAGTCCCCAGCAGTCTCTTGACCACCAGTATTTATAGTTTCATTGTACTAAATGGTGAATTCACATCGCCACCTTGTCACTAATCGGTATCAGGTAACTATTCCTATATGTAAGTATATATGTAGGCTTGTATGCATGCACCAATGTGTATTAACAAAGGATATAAACATTAATGAGACAACTGAAAAACTGGTGTTCCATAAATGAAGTCATTTGAAATATATTTTATTCTGCATTGAGTTAAAAACACTCACTTGTCACTTTTGCTCTCATCTTTGCCATTCATTTTCTTGGGGTTAATGAAATAAAATAGCATTAGAATACTGATATTGATATAATCAGCTAATTCCTCTCTTCAGAATTGCTGGTTTCATGACCAAACTAGAAACAGTTATTTAGTCAGAGGATTAACAGAATCATTAGAAACTCAGAAAAAATGCCTTGGAATATTCTGAGTTTGTACATTTTGATTTCGACTCTGACTGAGGCCAACTTTGCTTTTCATCCCTTTGGGGTCAGTTAAATAAAGTACCAGTCAAGTACTGAGATCAGCCCCTCCCACAAAATTTAAAACCTTTTGTCTATATTGGAAACAATTATTTAGTCATAGGAGAAACTGATCTCTGTAATCTTCACTGGTCTTCTCAGAATGATTCAACATTTTGTAAGGTTTCACTTTTTCCTGAATGCACTTTTGTAGGAAAAATATGGGTAGATAATGAATTTAGAATGATGCAGATCAGTTATTTTTCTTGTTTTCTTTTCATTCCCAGTAACTTTTTCTCTTCCTTTTGGCCACCCTTAAATTATTTGCCAACTACCTATTAAATCCAAAAAAATATTATTCAGTATTTCTTTTTCATTTTATTGTCTTATTTTTCTATTTCAGAAATGTGTTGATGGCTCCTCATCCGGACAATATTAATGAACAGCTTATATTCCCAGGTGTTATATCAGCAGCCCTGGAAGGACAGAGTTCAAAAGACTACACTCTGTTGAAGGAGCAACTTGCTGTGTTGGTCTTGGCTTTCCAAACAGCAGAAGATGTACTTAGTGATGGCTTGATTGGTCGAGATGAATGGTAGCCTCTTGTTATCGTCATTTCCATTGTTGACGTCAACAGACCGTTCATCTTTCTCACTTCTCATTTCTTCCACCATTATTGTTTTTAGTATATATTTTCCTTAAATATGTTTTTTTACATTTCTTTTAATTTGATTTTTGTCTAAACATTTTTATTTCATTTCTTTTATTTTCAATTTTCAATTGAATTCTTCCAAAAAAAAATTTTCTGTTTTATTCATACTTAAAATTTTAAAACCTTTCCCCCTTTTTTGTTTCTACTTTAGTTTCATTTGTTTGGATTTTTTTTTCTTTTTTAATTTTTAAAATTATTTTCTCTTCAAATTATCTACTAGTTTTGTCTTCTTTTCTCTTGGTTTTTGTTTGGTTATTTTTTATCTTTTTTTTTTGTCTGGTACTTTTTTTTAATGAGACCAACATAAATAACAGCACTATTGGCATCTGGTATTTTTACACACACACACATTGTAAAGCTATATACAACAGTGATTTGCTACATCGAAGACATATTTTCTGATTATTTTTCCTGGATAAACATTTTTTGGTATATACATCCCCAAATAATTTCAAAAAAAATTTTTAAAAAACTTACAAAAAAATTTCCAAAATCTAAAACGAAAAAAAAAGACAGATTAATAAATTTAAAAAGACAAAAAAAAGACAAAAAGAAAAAATTACAAAATTGTTTTAAAAATCATTTACAAAAAATAAATATAAGTAAAAAAAAAAAAAGACTTTTTTAAATTGTAAAAAGTTTTAGATATTTAGATGATGGAAGAATGTGAGAAGGGGCTAATGAAGTAACTTGTGGGGAAACTGGAGAAATATGTGTGAGCAAGTATGGTTTTAGGTGGCAGTTGGGGGTGAGAAAGAAAAATTAGCTAGAGATCCACTTCAGAATAAAAGATCAAGTGAATCTATATACACATGTAAGTGTGTATACACATACACACACACACACATACACACAGACATATATATATATATTTCTGAGTGATGAGTATTTGCAAATATGTGTGAAAGAAAGGAGTATTAGTGTAGATGGTATGCAAATAAGTGAGTGTTTGTGTGCATGTGTGTGTGTTTTGGTTATTAGTCTGAAAAGAAAGGAATGTTCCATGTCTTTTTTTTTTTTAATCTTTAGTCACTCTTAGCTTGAAAGTATTTCCTGACTGTTAGCCCTTCTTGGTTGGGTTGGGTACTCAGAGGGCCTTTCAGTGAGTGGAAGTGTTTGTTAGCAGTTATGAGGAAAGGGAAAGAGAGAGAGAGAGAGAGAGAGTTATGAGTTGCAATGAAAGGAATGGCAAAAAGAACATAAGACATTATGGAGAGTGAGAACTAAGACAGGGAGAGAGTAAGACTGACAAGCAGTTGTTGGGGGTGGGGACAGAATTGAGAGAGGAGAGCTCATTACATACTACATGTATCAGGTAATGGAGGGCTGAAATGACAAGAAACAGAACATGGCAGCAAGAGTTGGACTTTAAAGAAAATGGATTCACGGTACCAGTAAGAGAAAGGACTAAAGAAAACTAACATGGAAAGAGGCATATTCATAGACATAACAAAGTTTACTGGAAATAAGGAATACAAGTAAAAGAAAAGATTACGAACTGAAAGCGACATCATAACACGAGTAGTTTGGAAACAAAAGTAGAAAGGAGAGGGGAAAAAATGTTCTGTTTAACCATGTGAGTCTATGAATAATAACATTTGATTAGTATAGACTAGAATGAAGATTAGTGTTTCTTGGTGTATAAATTATGTAAATTTGTTATTCTACTATGTCTGATAAATGGATGTGTTGACTTTGATGTCATAACAGGTAAAGGAGTGAGAATGTGAATGAATGAGAAAGAGAGAGAAAAATTGTTTGCATAATAGGTTTGTAAAAGACATTAAACATCCTTGCTTGGATGGAAATACAATGGATGGGTTACAGCCTACATATTATGGAGAATCAAGGAAAAAAATAAATTTCAAATAATAATAATAATAATAATAATGTTGATGATGATGATAATGATGATGATAGTGATTAAAAACAGTCACAAACTAAAATTGTAAATTCATTAAAACTGAACTGAAAGTCACATGAGATGTTAAACTATTGTGTCTTGGACACAGTCATCCATTCATTCGTACATACAAACATGCATGCCTATGTACATACATAGATGGGTCTGTGTGCATATCTGTCATATATATATATTGTGTTTGTGTGTATGTATATGTGTGCATATATATATATATATATATATATATATATATATATTCATGTACAAAAACTGAGAGAGAAAAATATAAAAAGACATTAAATAATCTACTTATGAAAAGCAAAACTAATGTGTATTAAGGCAGACAAATGTTCTGTTTGTGTGTATGGATGTATTTGTCTGTATGTGTAAACATTTGAAGTGTCATCTTTAATTGCCAACAACTTTTTTAACATTTCAAACTAACTGTGCAACTATGACAACACATCCAACAAAGGCAAGAACCAATAACAATAACAACAATAATTATATTGTTTATTACCACTATGTATATCTTTCTTTCCTTATTACTCTTGGAAGAGACAAAAGTAATACAAAGATCAGCCAAAACATTTACTTTCGATAACTACAGCTACAAAAGGAACTACTTCTACTATTACTAGTACTTCTACTACCACCATCAGCATATCCTTTGTTTTAATATTGGCAGATACAGAATTGACAAGAATCTACTGAAATAAAATTAAGAGACAGTAAGTCTTCAAAATTAAAGAACAACAAATTAAGGAATTATCTAAAACAATTTGCTTTTAATACAACACAACACAATCCTGAAGCTACTGGGACAGAGTTTTTTTTGTGTGTGTTTTGGGATTTTTTGTTTGTTTGTTTTGTTTTTTTTCCATGGTATCTCTCATTTTTTATTAATAAAAAAGGAAAAATTTACAAAAAAAGACATTATTTAGAAATTTGACAAAAAAAAAACACAGAACAAAATAAATAAATATTAAATATTACTGAACTTTCTGGTGGCAAGTGTTTATTGAAAATTATAAAATTATGGGCAATGTATAAAATTGTGTTTTAAATATCTCAATGTTTATAGGGCTATCAAACCCATTCTTGACAACAATGCTGGGATATCTAGACAAATTGTATAAATGAAACAAAGGAGAAAAAAAAGATGCAGTAAAAAAAAAGGAGTTGTGTTTGTATATTTTTTAATGGTTTTGTTAATTAAAATTTTAATGACCATCACCACCACCACCCCATCTTATCACCATGTGACTTTTTACTTACTTGTTTATGACTCCTTGACATAGCATTTAGGCCTGTATTATCAACCATTCCACTTTTCGTCAGTTATATTGTGTATATTATATAAATAGCTTGTGTGTGTTTGAAGGTTCATCTTATTGTTTGCACAAATGTGTGTGGGTGGCACATATACATATATATATATATATATATATATATATATGCAAACATATATACATATATACATATATATACATATATATGCAAACATATATACATATATACATATACATGTAGTAGAATATATTGTGTGTGTTTAACATGGACTGTCAGAAAATAGAATACTTAGTACTATAACCAAGGTCATTAAAATTTTTATTTTAGTTGAATCAGTCTTTTGCTATTCTGGAATTTTGCCCATGTGTTCACAGGCTTGCAAGTCATATCTTGCCTGATGAGTCTGTGAACACAAGTAAAGCTTCAGAGTAGCAAGAGACTGACTCAACCTATATATATATGAGATTACTATAAGGGAAAAAATTAGATGTAAGGTACAGTGTGCTGTTTCTCTGCAACACCAGTGGTCTACTTGATTTGTAACTCTTGTAAGAAGAACAAACCTTGTCAGAGACTTATGAACACACCCTTGAGTGACCAACAGGATGAAGACTAGCCAAAGAAATCAGCTACAGAGAGTTTATATTATGTCCATAATGTATATTGTATGTATGCTATTTGTATTATATATATACATATTTATATATATAGGATAGAGGTGTACAGTCCATATAAATGAGATGTTTTTAAATTGATATCTGTGATTCATATACACTCAGACACATTTGTGTATGTACTTGTAGTTATGTGTATATATAACACAAATATACATGCATGTGTATGTGTATATATGTATATATATACACACAACACACACACACATGCATACATTATGTATACAAAATTTAAGACCATCTCCTACCACCCATCTCCCAAGTTTTCAAAAATCTTAGTAACATTATGAGGAAAATTTCTAAATGCTCATCTGATTACGAGATCTTAGACAAGGTAGCCCCATTTTCCACACCAACCCCCTAATACTAAGAACAGGTCATATAATCTCTGGATCACACACATTTTCCCTTAAGTGTTAAGTTAAATATTGCCAGAAATTTGCTAAACCTGATAGGTAAGCATATCTCCATTAACCACATCTATAGAAGACTGTTCAACAGGAATTATCTAAAAGGAAGTTACAGTTGTATTCCCATCATGAAAAATATATCACACAAAGTTAACTACATTAACATTGGTCAAGAGCACATGTAGAAATACATATGCGCACATACATAGATATATGTGGGTATATATATTTATCTCTGTGTGTTTGTGTATATATATATAAAGAAAACAGAAAATGGAGAAATATTGAGCAACAATTGACTTACATCAATTATTATTTATTAATTCAATAAATAATAATTGATGTAAGTCAGTTGTTCATCAATATTTCTCCATTTTCCATTTTCTTTAAATTTTGCTTCTTGATAAACTCATGTTTATCCTTGTCTTTACCTATTACTTATGAGCATAATATGCTTGCATGTGTATGCCTATGGTTAAACATAAGTAATATACTGGTAATATAATGGATACTTCTATCCCTTAGATGGTTATTTTAACCTCTAACTCAGCTAACATATATATATATATATATATATATATATATATATGAGGTGGTGATCTAGTTTACCACAGTCCAATGACTGAGTAAGTAAAAGATATATGTATGGTGTATCTATACATAGATGTGTGTGTATATATATATATATATATACATACATACATACATAGGTGTGTGTATATATGAGTATAGGAGCATTGGTCTATATCTCAATTTACAATTAACTAGTATTAAACAAGGGAAAGCTAACTTTATTTTTTACCTAAACCTCATACACACACAATTTAACTTTTTCTTACCCTACTGTCCCCTTAATTAAACTACCATCATCATCCTTTCTCTGTTGACATTGGTAATGTTATAGTTTTTCTAATTGGTGGTGTTGTAGTTGTTATCAGATTCTCACGTTCACCTTTCCTGTCACTCCCCCCACCTTCACTCATTACTGACTCCTTTATCACAATTACAACTACTATAACCTCCATCTCCACCACAAAAATCGTCATTATCTTTGTTATTGTCCTAATATATATATATATATATATGTTGTTGTACTTGGAGATGGTCATATTGCCAGTTTAGCCAATAAAAACACACGCACTGTATATTTGGTGTTAATTTGCTTCAGCTTTATATTACATTATATTACATTAATCCTAATAGGATTAATGTAATGTAATGTAATATAAAGCTGAAGCAAATTAACACCAAATATACAGTGCGTGTGTTTTTATTGGCTAAACTGGCAATATGACCATCCCCAAGTACAACAACATCTGTTTCAACACACGATTTCACATAAAAAATCTTGCAAAACATATATATATATATATTTGTGTTTTTTCTCCACAACAATTATCATTTTTTTATTTACTACAGAGAAGCAGAGACAGAAATAAAATGATGGATATCATTATTATTATTATTGGTATGCAACAAAGACAGATCACAGTGCAAATCAATAAACTCACACACATTTTATATACATAGTTAAATTAAGCATGCTAATTTGTACAGCTTTATAGAATGTAAGGTTTCTTGTCTCTTCTCCTCTGTCTTCTTAATTGAGAAACATCTGGAACACAATATCACAATTCATATACATCACTGCCCTACTCATGTTTCCCCACTTTCTTCATATGTATATTTAACTACATCCTTTCATTTGGACATATTTCTCCCTTATTCTTTCACAACTCTCTCTCTCTCTCTCTCTCTCTCTCTCTCTCTCAATATATATGTGTGTGTGTGTGTGTGTAATATATATATATATATATATATATATATATAT
>NC_068989.1:48469669-48494551 GCF_001194135.2 Octopus bimaculoides | reverse complement strand
ATATATATATATATATATATATATATATATATATATATATACACACACACATCTATATGTATATGTGTATATATATATATATATATACACACATCTATATGTGTATATATATATATATATATATATATATATGTATATATATATACGCACACATCTATATGTATATATATATATACAGATACATACATATGTATATATGCATATATATAAGATATGAGTGTGTGTACGAATAAATTTGTTTATCCTTTTTATGTTGTTGTTATTGTTATAACAATTACCATTATTGTTGTTATTATTTTGGAAAGTGGGGCATGATGTTGAAGTTGTACAATTTATACCCAGTTGAATCCTGTTCCACTTTGCTAATGCTCTTGAGAAAGGCATGAACTTCAAAACTTCTCATTTCCACCCTCCTCTTTATAAATCTGAGGCATCATGCCTATGCAAAAAAAAAAATACAAAATGAACAATCATTATTATCATTATTATTACTATTAATATTATTTTGAGAATTTTCTCTCGTTTCTTCTTTTAGAATGAGTATGTATGTTAAGTACGTATGTGAAAGCATGTATGGATGTATGTGTGTTTGTGTGCCAGTCTGTGTGTTCAAGTGAGGGGAACCAAATTATTGTATATTCAACAGACATTATTACAGAACAAGTGAAGTTCTTGAATTTTTTATTTACATACATACAAACATAAATATATATATATAAAAATATATATATATATATATATATATATATATATATGTTGGTTTCTTTTGGGTTTTCTTTATTCTGGAATACATGTTGATTGTTGGATGATAACATTAATGATTATAATAAATAAATTTTAAAAAAACTATCCCCCACCAAAAATTACATTTTTTTTCTTTCATTTGTTTTACTTTTTTTTAGTTTTAATTTGATCTTTCTGAAAAATATTTTTGATCCGATTTCAACTCTTAATATCCATAGAAGGAAGTTGGATATTTGCATTATAAATTATGGTATGAATTGTTTCATTTACAGGTAAGCACCATTCTTAATGAATTTATTTGGTATATTCCATGTCTCTTCTTAAAAAATGTTTTTACAGTTACAGTATACAGTTACTTTAAAACTCTAAATGGCATGAAAGAGAGTGAGAAGTGAGAGATGTAATTGTCCAGATGAGGCAAAATACATTCAGAAATCCTGAAGTAATAACTTCTCACGGTATCACTAAGAAATAACTGTGAAGAAGAAAGGACAGTTATCTGGATTTACTCACCTACTCTTAGTACATTTTAGTCTTCATTTTATTTATCTCTAGAGAATGACAGATAAAGCTCACCTTAGGAAGAGCTGAGCTTAGAAGATCAAAACTAATTTAGGTAAGTCTGGTGCTCTGGTTCTATCACTTCAGAACAAGACCATGTATTAAAGGATGGGGTTATAATTTTGTTTTTTTTATGAGTGTACGTAAAGCAAATTGGCTTCAAGTAGAAAGTGAATCCTACCTTATGATTTTTGCTGGTTAAAAGCTTGCTTCTTTGTTTTATAATATTCAGAATATGAATATACTTTCACTAGTCACTCACCTGTGATATACTTATAGTCCTGCCATCAGCTAAGATGAATGAATCAAATAAAAATTATGTAACACAAAGACTATGGCAATTCAGGAATACATGACAATATAACAACAAATCCAAAGTTTTCTGTGGTTTCTCAACTAAGTGAAAACAGCAGCTAAGAAAGAAGCATTGGATAATGTAGTGTTGGGTACACTTTTTCTTACAAAAATACTGGATAATCATGGCCAGAATGATTTTTCTTAATATTTTCCATGGCTTTTAGAGATGGAAGGGCACTGTTAAGGCTCCCAAGAAAGAGATGGTGGTATTAAAGCAAGCAACAGATTAGGTTTCCCAAACAGGAACAACTTTGGAGATGAACTTAACTATAATTCTGTCACTCAATTTAGCACCACCCCCAGGCATCTTGGATGCTTTTAGTGAAATTCCCTCTGTTGCAAGTATCCAAGTCAGGCTTTTAGTTTGAAGATACCTCTTTCCACATATCTCAGAGAATCCGTAATAAGTAATGGACACTGTCCTCTCTTGACATCATTATCATCATTTAACTTCAGTTTTCCATGCTGGCATGAGTTAGTTTGACTGGAACTGGTAAGCCAGAGAGCTCTACCAGGCTCCAGTCGGGGTTGGCTTTGTTTCTACAGCTGGATACTCTTCCTAACACCAATCACTCCAAGAGTGTAGCAGGGTGCCTTTTACATGTCACCGGCATTGGTCATGACTATGATTTCACTTCGTCTGACATGTCTTCTCAAGCACAGCAAATCGCCAGAAGTCTCAATCACTCGTCATTGCTTCTGTGAGACTCAACATCCACCACCTCTTCCCATGTCTTTCTGGGCCTACCTCTTCCACAGGTTCCCTCCTGAGAAAAAAAGAAAAAAACTTTCTCAAAGTAACATAGTAGCCATATTTCTTTCCTACAAAAGATATGTTTACCATGTAAAAGAATTGCAAATCTCTCAGTTGACAAACATGTTTGGAACTGGTGCAAGAACCTTCAAAATGAAATCAACTACGATAGGTTAATCCAAAGGGGACGCAGGAGCAAGCATCTCTAAGTGATTAAGGTGTTCATTTTGCAACAACATGGTTTCAAATTCAGTCCAAAGCACAACGCTTTGGACAAGTATTGTGTACTATAGTTTGGGGTTGATCAGAGTCTTGTGAGTTAAATTTACTACATAAAAACTATAATGAAGCCCATGAAAGAGACCATTTCTATTCTTGGTTGGTTTATTAGTTTAACATCAGGATTGCTCAAAAGGAATGTCTTGATCAGAAATTGCTTTAGAAATTGAAATTTCATTAAATTATTAACTTCGACATTTTTGATGCCAACTTAGATGAAACCACCTCTCATCCATTTTAAAATATTTATTTTTAGTTTTGCATGAGTTAAATAAATATATAATTGACGCATTGTTTTCCAGCCAGATGTCCTTCCTGTTGCTAACCCTTGTTTTCAAGAGATCTCTTATTTCACACATCTTCGAGAGTGTAAAGAGAGTGAGCAGTTTGTTGACAAGAGAAACAATGATAGCAACACTACTCATAGTGAGCAACTTTTGTAGACTGCAAACATGAAAAAAAGCACACAGATGTGTACACACACATATTTATTGCTTAAAACCATTCATGATAATTTTATATGAGAACTTTTAGTTACATTAGTTTTCAAATACCTATTTATTAATGAAAAAGTTATTTTATTGAATCCCTTGATTATTTTCAAAATTAATTAAAACATATGGGAAAGTATTCCTTCACAGATACAGCCAAGGAAGAGTTAACCAATATTACTGAATCACAGTTCACTGGTGGTCATTGACAACAAGTCTATTCATGTTTTAAACTGTATTAAAAATAAATAAATTACATTATTTCTGCCAGAATCTAACTAAAACATTCTATTTCAGCATCAATAAATTTCTTTAATGGGTTTACTGTTTAACCCCTTTGGGTCACAGCCCACCTGAGACTACCCTTGGTTCTTTGACACGAACTTCCTACTTTCATGTGGTCTAAATTAAAGTTTATCAAAATTAATTGAAACAAAGGCAATGTATTTCGAAAACAAGACTGATCTTTTAAAGTTATGGTCTTTAAAGTACAGCCTGTAGGCCACATCCAGCCCAAAACTCAGTTTTATCTAGGCCCCTGCAGCAACTTGTGATAACCATAATTCCCACTCTTTGATCCTGGAAACTATAATGCACATATCGTACACACTTGTATGAATTTATGTATAAATTAAATATGCCACAATATAAAAAGTTTACACTATAAACTGCAAGTCTCCAGATTTTGAGAGAGAAAAATCACAAAACAGAAAAACGTAATTTTAGATCCTATTCTGTATTTATGCATTCAATTTTAACTCTTATTTACCTCTTCACCTCCACTATATGATAAAACTGAACTAACTTCTCGCTTTTACTATATCAAAAAGTGAAACTTCAAAAAGTTGAGGTTTAAGGTGACACTAAGAAAGATTGAACACTTTTGAATTTTTGCCTGTTGTTTTCTGAAAGGTATAAAATATATTCAAAAACTAAAATATTTACTTTTCTTCTGTCGTCATTTAACATCTGTGTTCTATGCAGGCATGGATTGGACAGTTCAACAGGATTTGATGAGTTGGAGAACTGCATCAAAATCCAATGTCTGCTTTGGCATAATTTCTATAGTTGTATGTCAGTCACATTACACAATATACTGGATGCTTTTTTTCATGGCACCAGCACAAATGAGGTCACCATGTAACTCTTAAGTCCATCTTAACTTAGATGGAATATAGTAAAGAGGGAAGCAACTTTATGCTAGAGTATGAAAAAAAGGGGCAGGGCCAGATTTTCTGCTATAAAGGAAATACATAGTGAATATGTATAACAGTGAGATGGTATAATTGGAGTGGAGCTCAATTTAACATGAATGAAAATTATATTTAAAGAGATAAAACATTAATTTCACTCCATTTTAAGGTTAATATATTAAAGATTATAAGGCAACATATATATATATATATCTTAGATAATTGATGGGGAAGTCAGAGTGTACTGTAAACTTTATTGGGCTTACATTTGCACTGCTCCCTAATGGGTGGGGAATGATATAATGGAATCGAATGCACCCCACAGTGCAGAAGAAACCTCATCAGGTTACATAATATATTACAGTGTTACTACATTTTAAGTCTATCTAATATAGAGTTTATAAACACAGGATATTATATATTTGAAATGCTAAAACTTATCGCCATCCTTTCAAAATAAATAAAAAACACTATATATATATTTGTATATATATATATATATATATATATATTGGGTCATCCCATAAATAATGCAGTTTTCTCAGTTGCATGAATTAAGTTGGAGGGGGGCAGGATAAACTGCCTGCATCAACTTGCTATAAAGGCAGGTAGTAATTTTACCTTGTACTTATTCTTAGTACATGTTTTGAAGAGTGCAGTTCGATTTTAAATTATTTTCTCAAAGCTATAATGGAAGTGACAAAGCATATTCAGCATATTTTGCTTTATGAGTTCAATAAAGACAACAAAGCAATGGAAAGTGTGAGGAATATTAATGCAGTATATATGGGGATTGGACAATAAGCGTAAGCCAGTGTCAACGGTGATTCCAGAAATTCCGAGCCGGAAACTACAGTCTAGAAAATGAGCCTCATCCTGGAAGATCTGTAGAGCTCTACGAGGACATCCTGAAAACCCTGGTAGAACAAAATCCCATTTTAACTGTTGAGGAACAAGCAGAGAAGCTTGGATTTGGAATATTCAACCATTCATTTACACCTGTGTGCCATCGGAAAAGTCAGCAAATTGGGTCAATGGGTTCCTCACAAACTTTCCAAGTCTAATGCTCAGCCACATACAGCAAAGACAACATTCCAAAGGATGGAGCAATTTGAATCGGAAACAATGCCCCACCCACCGTATTTGACAGACATTGCCCCATCTGATTATCATTTATTTCACAGTCTTCAAAATCATTTGGATGGAAAAACTATAAATTGTGTAAACGAGGTCAGAACAGTACTGGAGGAGTATTTTTCATCACGGACAAGTGAATTTTGAAAGAGGGGCCTTGCAAGTCTACCAGAGCATTGTAGAAAATGAAGGAGAGTATATTTTAGATTAAAAAAGAAATTTGTTTATCTTAATTTTGAAAAATAAAAGAAGTATTAAAAAAAACTGCATTATTTATGGGATGACCCAATATATATAGTATATGTACCTCCATCCAGCAAGTCTGATGAGTTGCCTATATTGTCAGGTGCAATAGTAGGTATGAAACCAAGGATAACTTTCTGACCAACCATAACCAACACTACTCAACTACATAAAATACGTATGCATGTGTTTGCGTGTGACTAATGAAACTGTTATGGTAAAAGAAAAAGTAAAAGAATCCTATAAATCATTAAAAATAGGGCATTCATGATGTATCCTTCAACCCTTTTGTCACAAAAAAAAAAAAAAAATTACCAAATACCTTTTTACCATATTGTTTCTCAAACTATAATGTTTGTGCATCTTCATATTCACCTTTTTACTACATAGATTTCACATAGTCTGTAATGGCTCCACTCACAAGCTCAACAAACCCTGCCAATTGATAACTACGTTGTTCATCAAAGGAGATAGTGGTGCCTAGCAAGACATAACTTATAATTATTGGCAACAGAGTCGTTTCATCTCTTTGTGATGTCTCTAATAAATGGTCGAAGATATACTCAGACCATTTTAAATACTCACTTCTTTCATACCACATAGCCAATATGATCACTTTTTTTTCTTGCAAAGACACTCTTGTCTATCCTTACAAGGACTTCTGATCTACCTAGTTTATATTGGATTTCACCAAATTCAATGTGGGATAATATCAAAAACTGCTGAGTGGTTTCATCCTTACCCCTAAAGTAAATTAAATCAAGTATTTGGTTAAACTTTAGTTCTGAATTTTTTTTTAATATTCCCTTTCTAAGCCCCTCTTCCTTCTCTCCTACAGCCTTTGCATGGGCACTTCCGAGTTTGTCTTTGTAATTCCATGCACATTACAGAATCACAATTATTTCATTTCATTTTATAATAGAAGTAGATATTGAGAGTGTTGGGAAATCCACCCACATTCGTCTCTTCTGTATCACCAACTTTAATTACAAGTCATTAGTGGTTTGTAGAAATTTTCTCAGACAGTCTATTCATAATGAATTCTTTCTAAGTAATGTTACCAAAAAGACGAAAAAGTGGTTCTTCTGGATAAATACTGCAATATTCACTCAAAAAGGTCCAGAAAGTCTACTTCTGTATCACCAAAGTTGATGATTTGTAGAAATTTTTCATAATTAAATCTTTAAAATTAAAACTGATAACGAATAAGTGTTTTGTCATTTTTAATTTATCGACTTCTTTCTCTTTTTTAATATATATTTCAAATAAATAACTTCAGTGTTTTTATCTCTTACTTCTTTCAGTCACTAGACTGGCCATTCTGGGGCACTGCCTTGAAGGATTTTAGTCATAAGAGTTGACCCCTGTACTTTTTTTTGAGCCAGGTACCAATTCTATTGGTCTCTTTTGCTAAACCACTAGGTTACAGGGGACATAAACACAGTTTCCAAGCTCTAGTGGGGGACAAACTTAGACACAAACACACACACACACACACACACACACATATGTATATGATGGGCTTTTTTCAGTTTCCATCTGCTAAATCCACCTACAAGGCTAAAGTAGAAGAGACTTGCTGAAGGTGCTACGCAGTGGAACTGAACCCAGAACCATCTGGTTGGGAAGTAAACTTCTTACCACATAGCTGCACCTGCATCTATATATTATTTCCTTTAATTTTGAAATTGGGAAAAAGAAATGCTTTATTTGTTATTTTTTATCAAACATTATTTTTACTTATTTTAAGTTAGAAGCAGGGGAAATAATCAAGTATTTTACCATTTTTAATGTTTTATTTTAAGTATATCTAGCACTTTTCAAAACAGTTGCACACAAAAAATGCAAAAATTTCAATTTTCTAAGCTTCATTTTATAGCAATGTAAACAAGGGGTTGGTTCAATTTTATTGTAGGTGAGAGGAAAAGTGCTTTTTATTTGTTATGAATTAATATGAAATTCAAAATTTTAATTTGATAAAAATATTTTTTAAGTACAAACATTTTAATATAAAATACTCAAACCTATAATAGAGAAAAGTAGACACTGAGGAGGAGTGCATATTTAATGGAAAATGGGTCAGTGATGAAATATTTCTTAGTAGAAATAAATGATGAAGCTTTGTACTCTATATGCAGTGAAAGGATTGCTTTGTTCAATTTACACCAAACATTGATCAAGCCATTGAAAAACCACTTGTGTTTTACATCCAGAAAAGTTTGGATTACTGAATTAAGGTAAAATGAAATTTAAAATGATGTTTTCACTGAAGCTTGTAAAAATGTAGAATGTTTGCTAAACAAAGAAAGCAATTTACTGATAGAAATTTTATCAAAGAATGTATGATGGGAGCAGAGCAATAAATGTATCCAGAAAAGTCTTGCTGCAAACATTAGAATTCTAAATATTAGAGGTAATATAGTTTTTGAAGTGACTGACATAGTCAGAAAAGTTTTCATTGGCATTCCTCTCACCCTGATATGTCAACCAATGTTTCTGGTACATTGCAGCTCCTGCTTTCCATTTGTTGCACCAATTTTGAATTGAATGTAACACAATTAATATATGTGCTTAGTATGAACAGAACAACTGTTAGAGAAATATCTTCAAAGAAATACAAAAGATTATCAGATCAAACTGAATGGAAAGTTTTGGAGTGTAGCAGTCAATGAAGAAAGAAATATGGGTGGGATAAGTAAAGCGTTGAAAGGACAAATTACAAAACTTGGATGTTTATAGCTTATGGTTCTTCACTGTATTATAAACAAGCATTGTGCAGTGAATATATCAGCTGAGTTTCATTGGGTCTCCTGGACTTGCTTGTCGACAGCTTTGTGGTTTTCTGCAGGATTTCCATCTTGAGTTTTATGATTTGCATTGCATAGTTGTATGATGGTGCTATAAAATAAAAATTATTCTAGAAAAGTTTAGAAGAATTGATTAAAACCACTATTGTCAGATCATGATTAGCTGTTAATACTCGTATTCTTATGGATTTGTTAGGCCATGTAAATCAATGATCTATTTACATTTTCATAACATTCAGGGCAAAACTTTTTCTACTTAAAATCCAAGTAAAATTTGGCCAGTTTCCTGTTATGGGAAATTTTAAGAAAAGGGAACAAATTTTACATCATTTTCAAAAGAAATCATTTCTAAATCCTGCTTTCTCAATCTTGATGCAAAAGTGAAAGAAATTGGTTTATTCCAGAATCAATTTAAACTCAACATTGAAGAATTCCCCAAGGAGTTACAAATGGAAATGATAGACATCTAATCAAATGATATTGAAAGACAAAGAAGAAAATTTAATCAACTTTTGTAAGATTTTGCCAAATGAAGGGTTTCTCATTATAAGAACTTTTCCTGTGTTTTCATATCAGTTTTTGGTAGCTTGTACTCGTGTGAGGAAACTTTTCCAGAAATGACACATGTCAAATCATACTACAGAACAAATTTCTCTGATGACCATTTATAGTTAATTTAATAATTGCATCTGTGCAACTGAAACCTGAAATTAATGACATTTTGTAATTAACAATCAGTTTCATAATTCCCATTAATTATGATTTGCATTTTCATTTCATCTTTCAGAAATATATTGAAAACAGTACTTTCATAAACACTATAAAAATAATTTTTATAGAAATGGTTTAGTTAATTATAGAAATGTTCATATTTAAACTCTAATTGTTTAAAAGAGTAAAAAAAAAAATTAATATTTCTATTCATATAATTTGAATCATAAGTGATTAAATAAATGGAAATAATTAACATTTGATTTGCAGTATATTCGTATTTTCAAAATTAAGTGATGCTACTGTGTATTTTTACAGGAATTGGTGCATATGTACCTTATTTTGTAACCAATAAATTGAATTTTTTGGTTCACCATACTGTAAAATATACAATATTGCCTTTGTGTTGAAAAGTTCAAAGGCCTTTTTCTGATAGAAGATGTGTGTGTGTGTGCGTGTATGTAGACATATATGTATGTATATAATATATACATATATTTATATTCAAATATGAATTAGAAGCCACTTGAGGTATATAAACAAAATCAAACACACATATACAAGGTATGTGTGTGTTGTTAGTTTGTGGGCCAGATGCAGTTTTTAGGTGTAAGATAATATATTCTTTATGCACCAGGTGTAAAAGATGGTGTTTAAACCATTCAACATATAGTCATAGTTGGCAATATAGCTTTCAGCAGGCCTTGTTTGGTATGCAACATTGATAAGTCACAAAAATGACAAAACATCAATGTCTGTCACTCCAAGAACGGACCTATGTGAGTTGTTTCACTTGACTATAACTTACTTTCAGGTGTTTTTTTAGACCAGGCACATAAAGAATATATTCTCTTATGTCTAAAAACTGTAGCCAACCCACGAACTAACAACACATATACCTTGTGTATGTGCGTTCAATTTTGTTTATATAAGAAATTAGAATAACAAAGGAATAAACATTTATGTTATGAACTTCATTAACATAGAGCCTTTTCTGTTATAAGATACAATGCATTCACAGTTGAATGCTTGAGTGTCACTCTACAGCTTCATCAAAGCTTCAAACATTAAGTGCAGCTCTATTTGGGAAAACATTTACATTTATATATACAAAGAAAAACATAACTAGTGAAAAAGCATAAACATATGTAAGGGAATGAATTCAGGAGAAATCTGCACTTCATGTTTGAAGCTCTGATGAAGCTATAGGGTGATACTCAAGCATTCACATATGAGTGCATTGCATCTTAAATAGCAGAAACAGATGTAAGCTAATGAATTTCATACCATAATTGTTTATTCCTTTGTCATTATAATTTCTTATTTTTCACTAGTATGGAAACTTCACTATTTGTCATATTTAGAGTGAAGCTGCACTACAGAACATGCAATGAAACTCTTACACTAGAATGTATTCTTACAAAAATGTATTTTTAAGATTTCTATTTATCAGATATACTTATTTCCATTTCAGATAAATATTCTTGATTAAGTGCACCAAGTATGCCCTTTAAAGTGATTGGCAAATGAGTAGAGACAATGTAGGGTCAAGAAGAACACTTTGGTCTTGCTGAGCAGATTATAGAATCTCTCTAGTTCTAGTACCATGATAAAATGGACCGAAAACACTGTAAAATGGTTAGTGATACAATGGACATGTGACTGTTGGAACAAAGCTAGAATTGAAATGTATGAGTGAAACGTCACCTTTTCACCCATTTAGAAGTGTAGCAACTTCAAATAATGACTTGGTGTATGATGACACATCAAACCCATGCTGTCATGGAAAGCAGACACAAAACGATGATAATGGTGGTGTTTAAGTTATTTTGTTGGTTATTGTATAGTTTAGAATTGTTTCCCTGCAACAAAGCTCTTGTTACATTGCAAGTCATTACTCTATGCATTTAACATAACTGCACTAAACTCTTTTGTTTCTATTCATTTTTACTCTTTTTTATCTTTTTTTTTTACCTTTTTGAAAAACCATATGTTTTTAAGAATTAATGTCAGGACAATCTGTTGAGATTAAAGACAGAATGATGACTACAGTTAGAATATTGATGGAATGTTTGTTAAGTTTGCTAGCATTCCATTACTTCAAACAAAACTAATCAAGTTTGACCAGACAACAACCAGTATTCCTGTTATTATTGTTGTTTTTCTTTTTATGTATCAATGCTAAAATTATACACTGAATATAATTCTTAAATAGTTTTCTGGTGTAAATCAATATCAAATCCTGATTGGAAAGTATTTTGCTGACAACTTTTTTGCATTTTTTTAAAAATCAAACATTGGTTTTGTGGTTTAATTGCAAAACAAGTCTCCTCACTAGGGGAAAGACAAATTTTCATACACTTATAATGTATAGAAATCAGCCAAACATCATATTAACCCTTTAGTATTCGGTTTAATTTATCAAATGTAAAGTTTATTTATCCACATTTCTAAAAATTAATCCAGCATTATCACAGAGCCTTGAAATTTTGATGATGCGATAGTTAATTTTTAGAATGACATTGTAGGGTAGGCATGAGAGGCTGGATCTGGCCAGTTTCAACATAAAACTGGTAGAATATTTAAGACTGGATATGGCCAGTTTAAATGCTAAAGGGTTAATGCATGGAACTAACTAGAAATATGTGACAAGAAAAAATACACAATATTACTCAATGACAAATATTGCTTACACTTTTTTGGTCAGAAAATATGGGAGACAACTCTTGATATGTTTACATCTTATTCATACTCCATCAGTAAAGTACAGTTTTATTATACTTGCTCAAGTATATGCAAAAAAGAATTCTAAGTTATTTAAATTTTTAGCAGGAGTGGTTGTGTGGTAAGTAGCTTGCTTACCAACCACATGGTTCCAGGTTCAGATTGAAATTTGTTAATAAAAAGAAGTGAAATAGAACTAGAAGTGAAATAGAACTAGAAGCGAAATAGAACCAGTACATGTATAGGCAAAATGACCTTCCCAGGTACAAGAACATCTATTTTAACATGTGTTTTCATATCAAGGTGAAGGCATGAAACTTAGTGGTTAGATTGTGAGTTCAATTCCTGACAGCACTTTGTGTGCTTGAGCAAAACACTTTATTTCTTGGTGCTCCAGTTTACTCAGCTGGCAAAAATGAGTTGTACCGGTATTTCAAAAGGTCAGCCTTGTCACACTGTACGTCATGCTGAATCTCCCTGAAAACTATGTTAAGGGTACACATGTCTGTACTCATCCACATGCACGTTAATTTCATGAGCAGGCTGCTTCGTTAACTGGATGAACTGGAACCCATGTCGTCATAACCGACAGAGTACCAGTTAGTTATTTCATATCAAGAATCTTTGTAAAACCCATGCAAAAATAAAATATCACACACATGCACACACACATTGGATGTACTCACAAAAGTACTCAATAAATACAGTGAAATTTATTCTTTCAAATTTACTCCAAGTTTCTCACTGGGACCAATTTTGAAGTAAAACTATTTCTCAACTTCAAATGTATATACATTCTCTTCTAAACTTAATATTTGTTAATGTCTTCTTTCATTTGTATATACATCTGCTACATATATAAATATATTAAAATACCATACTGGTTTCAACAATTTTAATTCAATGGTAAATATAAAGTTTAAAAAAAAAAAAGATTAAAGTTTAAAAGAAGCAGAATGCACAGAAGAAAGTTCATGTAGATTCTGCTATAAACATACTCAAAAGAATCAAATGTTAAATAGGTTTCATAGCAAAATTACATGATGAAAATTCAAGAATTCAGTAAGTTTCACAGCAGTAGGAAATTACAAAAGTTCAAATATTCAGTGAATTTTATAGTAATAATACATGATAGAAATTTGAAAGTTCAATGGGCTTCAAAGCAATAAGTTATGTCAGCAAAGGTATATATTCTTTTATTTGTTTCAGTCATTTGACTGTGGCCATGCTGGAGCACTACCTTCGAGGAAAATTTTAAAAGATAAAGGAAAAATTTTTTAGAAGTTCTATTATGATGTCTGACAGAAAATTTTCCATCATTTGCTTTAATCATGGAACTCCAACCTTGTTTCAAGCTAATATTGTTTTGTATATAAATGTAGGTTTTATGACATAGATTGAAATCCTGATTGGCTACACATTCAAGAACATCACATGTTTTTGTTCGCCTGTGACCAAGCGTTCTAGTTGGCTGACCACTTGAGTGCATCATTTGTTTATCATATGTTCTTGTTACTTATTACTTTTGACAGTAGTCCAGCATTCTGGTTGGTTGGCTGCCTGGAGTCATTTGTCATCTCTCCTGGTCACACTTTTAATCCAATAGTAGTCTATTGCTCTGGCTGGTTGATTTTTTTTTGTGGCCACCATTTGTTTATTAAATGTGTTGGTCACGTGTTTTATCTAACAGCTGTCCTACTTTGAGTACCCCCCCACCCACCTTAAGATGTCATTTATTTTTCTGGTGTCATGGTCGACTCAGTATTTAACAGCATCATTTTGTTTTATCTTTTATTTTTTTCTCTGTGAGTTCAGTTTTAACCAAAAATAAAATCCAATTAGTCAATTCTAGGGTGACATCAGAAAACAGTGCTGAATATGTGTGCTGTGTAATTACACAATCGTTTGCAGTTAGGGTTTTGAATCCTAGCAGAAGCCCATTACCTCAACTTTTCATTTACTTTTTTCATTCTTACTGTTTCTAGTTGTTTTTAGTTGAGTCAAATAAACATTGTTTTCTCATTCTATTGTGTTGTTATAAAGTATTTAGTTTTGGTTTATGTTTTTAAATAAACCTATTTCTGTATCTAATCAGAACTGGTTGATGTCCCCAATGTATTGAATTAGAGGGAAATTTTGGTATTTGGTTGTTTGCTTGATGAGCAAAATCTAGATGTTTGCTCATGGGTATTGTTCTGGTCCTCAGCTCTCATATCTGTTGGTAGTGTACCATGATTCTGTGTCTCAGAGTTATTTAGATCTGAACTTCATAGGTGGCATTATTTACTCTCCTATAACATCACTACAAATTTTGATGTAAACTTTTTTCTGCTGGACCAAATTTCAATTTTTTTATGCCAAAATGTAGCCAGGGACCAGTCCTCATCAAAAATGTTAACAGTTTTCCATTTGGTTAAGAACTGAATTAGCGACAAGCTCTGAAAGATGCTGCATGTGAGTAAATTGTGGCCTTAAGAATATTATTCAACTACTACTGTAGTTGAATGATGTTTCTATGTTACCTTGTGTGTCAAAATAAAGGGTAAAGTGTTAAGTAGGTGTGTCTTGTTTTCGTAATTCTTAATGTCTATAATTTTTGCTTGTTGTATTCCATTACTACTTAGAGTTACTAGATATTGTCTATCAAGTAACATATTAAATTCTTAAAGTCATTTCTCCTGGGTTTTAAGAGTGGATAGTATTGTGCAGATTCTTCTTGCCATGTTAAAAGGTATATTAATTTTCATGTTGAGGATGGAAGGAAGTAAATAATATTGTTTTGAATATGTTGGTTTCAAGTAGATATTAGTTTCAATGTTCATATATCTTTTTATGATTAAGATGTCCAAGAAGGGTAGTTGTTTTTGACTGTATTCAACTGGGAATCAGATACTGTGGTTTGTATAAGGTTTTTAAACTTATAGAGTTGATCCAGTTGTATGTTCAGAGACTGAAACAATCATCAAGGTAGCATTTCCAATAGGTAAATAGGTATTTATAGAAGTTATTGTAAAATTTTTATCTGGAGTGTTCATATATTTGGACTGCTAAATATGCCATAACAAGATTAGCATATATGGGAGCTACTTAATGCCCATTGTAGTCCCTGATATTTGTCTGTTGATGTCACTGAAATCAAAAACTTTATTTTATAGGATGAACTTTAATCCTTCAATGATATATTTTTTGCCATTTAGTTCAGCTAGGCCATTTGAAAACTTTTCTTGGCAGAATTTTATGGCTTCTAATCTGTATTCATGTAGAATAGTAGTGTAGAGATTTACCACATCAAATCAGACAAAAAGAGTGTGTTTTGGTTTTATTTGGAAAATGGTTCAGAAAGACTAAATCATTTCTTATGAAGCTTGATATATGTTTAAGAATAGGATTCAAAAAGTATATCAATAAAGTTACTTAGTTACTGAGTTTCACAGGATGGCTCTGCTACAATTAGTCTTAATTTGTTGTTTTGCCCTTGTGAACTTTTGGTGGTCCATGAAAGTTGCTGGTTTTGTATTCAAATCTCATTAAATAGTCTCTTTTTTCTTCTGTTAAGTCCTTTTAGAACTGCTGGATAAAGGTTGTGAGTTTCTTCATCATTGCATATTGTTGGTAACTTTTTCTTTTTCATAACTGGTGTTGTCACAAAGTTGAGATAGTACAATGGTTTTGTAATGTTCTGAGTCTATAATGACTACAGCACTACCTTTATTAAATTATTTGATAACTATATTGTGGTCATTCTTTAGATCATTGATAACTTTTTCTCCATTCATTTTGTCTGGTATTTTATTTAAATACCAGATGAGGTAATAAATAATAAGGAAAATCACAGAATTTGTCTCCTACATTTTACTGGTCTGTAGTTATATTTATTGTGAAGTATTGATTCGTCATTAATTCTTTTGTTGAACAATTCTGTTTGGAGTAATTTTCAACAAAATTCCAAAGCAGATGGCTAAACCACAGGCAGACAAAACAAATGATATCCTTGAATAAGTAACCAGTCAGGACTTGAACCTTCAGCTTAAAACCTATACATACTAAACAATATTGGCCTGAAACATGGTTCCAGTCTCATGAGAAAAGGAAATGATGAACAATTTTCCTTCACACAATACAATAGAACTTGTAAAAATTTTTTTTTTTTTATTCATTAAAATCTCCAACATATCTAATTGCTGACATAACTTATTGCTTTGAAACCTATTGAACTTTCAAATTTCTATCATGTATTATTGCTATGAAATTTATCGAACATTTAAGCTTTCATCATTTCCTATTGCTGTGAAACTTATTGAATACTTGAATTTTTATCATGTAATTTTGCTATGAAACCTATTTAACATTTGATTTTTTTCTTTTAGCATATTTTACTGCTATAGAACTTTCTCCTCTGCATTTTCTTTCTTTAAAACTTTTATCTTTCATTTTATTTTTTTAATTTCATATTTACCATTGAAAAACAAAAATAATTGTTGAAATAAGTATGGTATTTTAATAAGATTTTTAAAAAGACTTTAAAAAACTACAATTTGGTTTAACACCTAGTTGCATTTTCAATTCCCAAACCAATTTCCTTATATCTATAGGGAACATGCATAACTGTGTGGTTAAAAAGCTCACTTTACAAACATAGAGCACAGGCATAGCTGCATTGTTAAGAAGCTTGCTTTGCATCCATGTAGTTTTAGGTTCAGTCCCAACATGCAGCACCATAGACAAGTGGCTTCTGCTACAGCTCCAAGCTGACCAGTGCACTGTGAGTGGAAACTGTGTGGAAGGCCATTAGGTATATGTGTATATATATATACAAATGTGTGTCTGTGTTTGTATTTGTCTCCCGCCACCACTTGACAACTGGTGTTGGGTTTTTTTATGTACCTCTTCCGCAAAAGGGATCACTAAAATAGGTATCAGATTTAAAACTATGTACTGGAGACAAATTGTTTACCTAAACCCTTAAAGCAATGCCCCAGCATAGCTGCAGTACAATGACTAACACAAGTAAAATATAGAAGATAACTGTGTGTACATATGTGCACGTGTGTGTGTATTTCTTTATATTTTCCAAAAATCACCCAATTTCTTGAAAGAATGGTAAGAGTTAATGACAGGAAGGGTATCTGGCTTGAATAATATGTTTGTTTTATCCCATGCAAGCATAAGGCAAAATGGATGTAAAAATGAATGAATGAACGAAATATCTCACTTACTTGGTAATTTGTTAATAAATAAAATACAAACAAAAAAGCAAATTTGTAGATATGTTCCACAAAGAGTTTCATTTTTTTTTTTTTCATTTCCTCAGGTATAACATTTGTATGTGTGTATACAGAAATATTTCTGAGAAGGTTGATTCTAAATAGATGTATTTAACATGTCCAATATGCATGTAATAGCTTTTTGCTTTTGTTATTTTGTATTTCAATTATGATGGGAAAATGCAATAAATGATGTAAAGACAGTTTGGGACATTTTTGCCCAACTTAGTGAATGGATATTTGCAGCTGTTGTATCTTGAAAAAGAAATATTACACATGGTAAAGGCATCTCTCATTCTCTCACACATTCGTTTTTTTTTTCTCTCTCCCTTTCTCTCTTACTCTTTTGCACCATCTTTCTCTCATTTGCTCTTTCCCCTTCTCTCTCTCTTTCTTTCCTTCGTTCTCTCTGTATCTCTCTTCTACTTTCTCTTTCCTTTCCCAACTCTCTCTCTTTCTCTTCCTCACTTTCTCTGTTTCTTTCCTTCATTCTTTCTCTTCTTCACTCTCTCTCCCTCTCTCTCTCACTTTCTTTCTCCCATCCGCTCTCTTTCTCTCCCCCATAATCTCTTTCTCTTTGCTTTCCTCCATTCTCTCTTTCTCATATACACACAAACACATAATTCATATATCTACATAAATTCGATATTTAATACACATATTTGTTTATCAGAATATTAGATATTGGATATTCATGGATGACAGAAGTCAAATTGTTATTAGAATATAAATAATAAAAAAGAATAATCTCACTCACCACATTACACAACACAATTGTCACCTAGCACTATAATGGCAACTCACATTGCACACACACATATATACTACACAACAAATAGATGAAATAATAAAAGAATACCAGAAACAAATGAATGACAAATACTACAACAAAACAAAACATAGTATTCATCCATCCATCTTCTCTGCCTTACTGTTCCTGGGAGGGTTATAGGATTATGGGGGATAGAGTCCTCAGGCTCTACCTCCATAAGTGAAGGCATGTGGCTTAGTGGTTAGGGTATTTGGCTCATGGTTGTAAGGTCATGTTTTGAGCAAGGCACTTTATTTTAAATTGCTTCAGTTCACTCAGCAGGCAAAGATGAATAATATCTGTATTTCAAGTGGCCAGCCTTGTCACATTTTGTGACATGCTGAATCTCCCAGAGAACTACATTAAGGGTGCATGTGTCTGTGGAGTGCTCAGCCACTTGCACGTTAATTTCATGAGCTGGCTGTTCTGTTGATTGGAACAACTTCAACCCTCATCGTCATGCCAATACTACCACCCACATTTTGTGACATACTGAATTTCCCTGAGAATTACATTAAGGATGCATGTGTCATGTACTATGTGAAAATATACAGGCATTTTCAACTAATAAACTATGTTCAAGGGTACTGGGATGTCGTCCCCACATTTTAGCCATTCTTTCATGCTGGATTTGGCCATCCAGCCTTTTTCATAGACTCCAATGATTATACCTTTTGGAAAGTTTAACTTTGGCAATGTCTTTCTTTTGAAGATAACATATCATGGCAATTTTGTTCCATCTCCCAAGCATGCTAGCATCACAGTGAATCTATTCTTTTCATTTCCACAGCAAATCAAATGTTAACAGGGTTTGGTCTGCATTCCCGATGTGTGATGGTTCAATATCATATTTTCTTCTAACTTTGATAATATAACTCTGAAAGTTTGCCAACTTTTCTTCACAAGAGTATATAAGCCCGTCGTATATATGTATATATATATATATATATATATATATAAAAACAAAAGTAAATGAGTATATGCATATATACGTACAGGTATGTGCATACCGACATCCACCTGTATGTATAGGTGCATATCTGGGTACAGGACATTGCAAACAAACATGTGTGTGTGTGTGTGTGCGTATGTTTGAGTGTCTGTGTTTGTCCCTCCTAGCATTGCTTGACAACCGATGTTGGTGTGTTTATGTCCCCGTAACTTAGCAGTTCGGCAACAGAGACCGATAGAATAAGTACTAGGCTTACAAATAATAAGTCCTGGGGGTCGATTTGCTCGACTAAGGGTGGTGCTCCAGCATGGCCACAGTCAAATGACTGAAACAAGTAAAAGAGTAAAAGAGTATATAATCTTCAGGAAGTCTTTGCACAATTGTTGTTCTATGTCATACACTTAAGTTATAACGGTTTATAAAATGATAGCACCAGTTTTAACAAAGCTTTAAAGTTCACACTATCAGCACTATATTTTGTCTTAAATAACTGACTAGCTCATAATCTTATTTTGGTGGTGATTACACCAAAACCCTCGTCACATATCCAATGATAAAGTTCAGTCTCTAACTTAGGGAATTTTGCAGATTTACCTCTATTGGCATGTTTATAACTAGGCACAGTTTTAAGTTTATCATACTGTTTATGCCAATTTCGAACATTGGTTTCAATAACATTAAAATGCCTTCCAGCAGCTCTATTGCCACGTTCAAATGCATATTCAACAATATTTAATTTCTCCTTCACAGTAAACGATTCATAAGTTCTGCCCATACTGGTAATGACAAATTTTAAAGTTTTCTTGACATTTTATAAGTGTGAAAGGGATTAAAATTTTGATACTCCATATCAAAGGTTCTGACAAGAGTAGGCAAAAAATCAGAACTTGAGACAAGAAGATGCTTTCTACCAATCAGAATTCTGTTTACATAATCAGTTTGATCGGTCATCTTCCTCTGTCAGTTGAGTCAAGTGTCATCCAAGCTGATGTTTATTGGTAATTAAACTTAATTTGCAACACCTGTGTGTATTTATCAGCTTTGTTTTTGTTGATAATTCTTAACTTTTCCTGTGATCATGATTTGAGGAGACATACAACAGTAGGCTAAAGATTGGACATAATCTCTTGTGAGCAAGAAATGTAAAATAAAGTTTATTATAAACAACACAAACACTTTGTAATTTAATAGCTTTTAATGTGATATTTGTTAAACAGAAATTATCTTTATTTGATGAAAATTTAATAAAATCTAATCATAAGTTAGTGAAATTATGCTAAACACAACTAGATTGAAAACCTTTTTCCACCTGGCCATGCCAGCAATTCTGAAAACCTTTGGGTGCAGATTTTACATGAGTAGAAGCTTTTTTTAACAAATTTTATCCTGAAAATCACCTGTGTAAATTACATGGGTTTTTACAGTAATAAATATAGTTTCCAACACTGGTTTAAAGCCAAAGACTTTAAGAAGAAAAGAGGTAGTTGATTAAATCTGGTGCTAAAATCTGACCTTGAAAGGATAAAAGACACAATCAATCCTGGTAAGGTTTGAACTAAGAATGTGAACAGTTGTTACTTAATACTACATTTCATTCAATGTTCTATCAGCTCCATCCATAGTTGTTGTTCCTTATTTCTTTTTTCTTTTACTTGTTTCAGTCATTTGACTGTGGCCATGCTGGAGCACTGCCTTTAGTCGAACTAATTGACCCCAGGACCTATTCTTTGTAAGCCTAGTACTTATTCTATCAGTCTCATTTGCTGAACCACTAAATTATAGGGATGTGAACATGCCAGCATCAGTTGTCAAGCGATGGTGTGATATTGTTACTCTTAACTAGTTTTCCTCTTTCCAAGGTTACTTTTGGCATATTTTTCTAAGCCGAATTTCATGTTTACTTCTCTGGTAAATCCATGCACTGTCTGTAGCAATGTTTCCAGTTGTTTGTCATTTGCAGCATACAGTTTTAGATCATCCATATACAAGAGATGGTTGATTGTTTTGCCGTTAACAGTTGTATCCACATCAAGTTCTGCTTGGCATGTCAGATAAAGGTGTCAGTGCCAAACAGAAAAGGAGTGGAAAGAACACGTCTCCCTGGAATATTCCTCTTCTAATAGGGATGGCTTTAGCTTTTATGAGTTCCTCTTTTGTCTGGTGTTGTACACTTTTTGCCATTTATTCATGGAATGTTTTATATGCTTATGACTATTGGCACTACCTTGTTCATGGCTAGTGTTTCCAGGATCCAGGTGTGGGAAAACTGTCAAAAGCCATTCGATAATCGATCCAAGTCATGCTTAGACCTTTCTCTTTCTTTTGACTGTCTTCAGTTATGGCTTTATTGATCAATAACTGATCTTTACAGCCAAACGAACCCTTGCAGCATCCCTTCTGCTCTTCTGGAAACATGTTGTTTTCTTCCAGATGTTTGCCCATTCTCTGTGATATTATTGCAGTTAAAGCTGTATAAATTGTAGAGAGACAAGTTATTGGTGTGTAGTTTTCTGGGTTTGCTGTTTCAGTGGATTTGGGAATTAGGATAGTTTTCCCTTCTGTGAGCCATTCAGGCATTGTTTCTGGCTCTACTAGTATCTCATTGAATTTCTCGGCCAGCGTCTTATGTATTCCTGTTAGATATTTTAATCAGAAATTGGGGATCTTGTCATGCCCAGGTGCCTCCCAGTGGCTTAGTTTTTGCCATGCCTGGGTGACCTCTTCTCTTGTTATAGGAATCCAGAGTTGTTCAGATGCTGTGTTTGTTATTTTGAAAGATCTTTTCTGAGGTTGCTCCTTCACCAACCATACTTCTTTCCAAAATTCTTCCACTTCTTCTACTGTTGGTGCTGCATTAATCTCTATTTTACTTTGGTCAAGTTCTTGGCAGAATCTTTTTGGATTGGAGTTGAACTGTTTGCTTTGTTCAAAGAATTGTTGGCATTTCTCATACCAGCAAATTCTTTGTGCTTTAGCAAGGATATTTTGCTTCAGCTGTTCTTTTACCTCAAGTATACCTTGTTCTGTAATTTTGTATTTCCTTAGTATTTTTTTTCTTTTCGTTGCTTAGTAGCATTGTTTGCCTCCTAATTTCATCAAGGATTGACAGATCCTTTCTTTTATTTTCTATTTTTTTCTGGATATTATTTTTCCACAGATTTTGTTTAAATTGTGGTACTCCTGTTTGGATGGGTTTGAGAGAGTATCCAGCTTATTTTGTAGCCACAGAGGCTGCTGCATATATATCATTTAACCTGGTCATATTGACATTTGTTTCTGTTGCTTTTAGTTTTGTGATGGCCAGATTTAGGTTACTTATTATTGATGTTGTCTTATTATCAACTTTAATTTTTGGGAGGTACAATCAGCGGTCCATATTGAGATCTGTGGCTTTTAATTCCTTGATAATACTCATTTTTAGAGTATCATAATCATGGATTCCACCTTTACTGTTTCCAGTTTTTAGAATTTGTTCCACATTCCTTATATTTTTGCCTGTGCTGTTCTGGTTTAGTGCATTTTGCACATCCTTATGCATTCCTACGGTCTGGGTTTGATGTCTTTTGTTACTTCGTTTTTGTTGTACATGTTACGCCTGTCTTTGTATTTTACCGTTCCAGTACTTATGACATTATTTGGCATTGTTGTGAGGTCACTTTCCATGTTTTCCTGATGTATTTTTCCTTTTAAGTGCTCTTTTTCCATTTTTTTTTTTTTTTTTTTTTTTTGAGAATATATGGGCAAAGTTCAGAGAGCTCTTACCTCTGCTGGTGACAAGGGGCCTCTCACTCAGAGTAAAAGGCAGACTGTATGACGCATGTGTACGAACAGCCATGCTTCATGGCAGTGAAACATGGGCTGTGACTGCTGAGGACATACGTAGGCTCGCAAGGAATGAAGCCAGTATGCTCTGATGGATGTGTAATGTCAGTGTGCATACTAGACAGGGTATTAGTACCTTGAGAGACAAAATGAACTTACGAAGCATCAGTTATGGTGTGCAAGAGAGACGATTGCGCTGGTATGGTCATGTAGTGAGAATGGACGAGGATAGCTGTGTGAAAAAGTGCCACACCCTAGCAGTTGAGGGAATCTGTGAAAGAGGTAGGCCCAGGAAGACCTGGGATGAGGTGGTGAGGCACGACCTTCGAACATTGGGCCTCACCGAGGCGATGTCTTCTGACCGAGACCTTTGGAAATATGCTGTGCGTGAGAAGACCCGGCAAGCCAAGTGAGACCTAAATCTAAGGCCTCAGCCAGTCCACTTATGCGTACCTTCCTTCATTGGACACTAAACTCCACTTGCGAAGACCTGTTGAGGCAAGTGAAATCGAAATCGAGTTAAATTCGACGACTGGCACCCATGCCAACGTCGTCTCCTTCATTGGACATGAAACTCAGCTTGCGAAGACTTATTGGGGCAAGCGAAATCAAAATCGTGATGGCACCTGTGCCCAGCGTCGCCTTTCTGGCACTTGTGCCTGCGGCATCTGTAAGGACTTTCGAGCGAGATCGTTGTCAGTGCCCCTAGACTGGCTCTTGTGCGGGTGGCACATAAAATACACCATTTTGAGCGTCGTCGTTGCCAGTACTGCCTGACTGGCCTTTGTGCCGATGGCATGTAAAAGCACCCACTACACTCTCTGAGTGGTTGGTGTTAGGAAGGGCATCCAGCTGTAGAAACTCTGCCAAATGCTGTGCGTGAGAAAACCCGGCAAGCCAAGTGAGACCTAATTCTAAGGCCTCAGCCAGTCCACTTATGTGTACCTTCCTTCATTGGACACTAAACTCCACTTGCGAAGACCTGTTGAGGCAAGTAAAATCGAAATCGAGTTAAATTCGACGACTGGCACCCATGCCAACGTCGTCTCCTTCATTAAAATGAAACTCAGCTTGCGAAGACTTATTGGGGAAAGCGAAATCGTGAAGGCACCTGTGCCCAGCATCGCCTTTCTGGCACTTGTGCCCGCGGCATGTGTAAAGACTTTCGAGAGAGATCGTTGCCAGTGCCCCTGGACTGGCTCTTGTGCGGGTGGCACATAAAAGCACCCACTACACTCTCTGAGTGGTTGGCGTTACGAAGGGCATCCAGTTGAAGAAACTCTGCCAAATCAGATTGGAGCCTGGTGTAGCCATCTGGTTTCACCAGTCCTCAGTCAAATCGTCCAACCCATGCTAGCATGGAAAGTGAACGTTAAACGACGATGATGATGATGATGATGATGATGATCTCCTTATGTTGGCTAGTTTGTTAGGGTTCATCGATACATCCAAATCTTGGTTATTTTCTTTCAGATTTTATATGTACATACTGTTGTGTTTTCGTTCTGTGGGTAGAGCACTGCTGTGAAATAAGCGTGTAGTATAGAAATATATTCCTCTCTTGTCCATTCATGGTTTTTTGATTTTATTTGCATGACGTGAGAAATAACGTCCGGCCCTTTATTTTGATGGTCATTATTTTCGTAGGGCAGCGGTCCGCTCACTTCTGGTGTTAAATGGTTTTGCACGTCACGTCTAATTTTTCGTACTTTTTGGTGTGTTAAGTTTAAAGTATACACTTCCCGTTTGTTATCTCAATAAGATGGAAAATAGGGTAATCTTCAAGTTTAGGGGTGTAAAAAAAAATAGAAATATTCAAGGGAAGTAACTGAACGTCTTACCAGTATTATCCGTACTACTCTGTTTATAAATAACTCACACACGTGATTTGATTAAAGTTAACTGTTTATATATAAATCACACACATCATTGAATATCATAGTACCGGCTGAGAGATCGAAAATGCCTCGTGGAAGACCGGCTGCACAACAACTTATTGTTCCTGAAAATGAAATACTCGTGAATTAATATTAGA
>NC_068989.1:48469039-48469659 GCF_001194135.2 Octopus bimaculoides | reverse complement strand
GTGGAAGACCGGCTGCACAACAACTTATTGTTCCTGAAAATGAAATACTCGTGAATTAATATTAGAGGAATATTGGAATATTAGTGAGTTATGCAGCAGTTCAAGACACAGAATGCTGGAATGGTGTGCGCGCCGTCGGCTTATTAGGAATAAGTTTACCTGCGACGATTGTCTAGTACCATGCGGACTTGTTACACGTGGTGACAGAATTGATGGAAAAGAATGGTACTGTAAACACTGTAAAAAAAAAGAAACCTGTTCATTACAGATCATTCTTTGAAAGGAGCCATATTCCACTCTACAATCTGGTGTTGCTTATCTACTGCTGGTGCAAAGATATAATGCAAAAACACATTGTAGATGAGTGTTCTCTTAGCCAGGGACATCGGATGAATTATTTTCATCTTATCTACATGAATTTCTACAGTGGAATTCAATCCCAAAAGAAAAAAAACATTTGTTTATTTTTTGGCTACCATTTCTGAAGTGTATAATGTTGAGTAGCTGAATTTCTAGAACTGCATGTTGGCCCTTGAATAAATATCTAATAAATATCTGTTGAATTTCATTATCATTTCCATCGACAAAGTTCTCTCCTTCCGTCGCATGCTGTTTTAGAA
>NC_068989.1:48468027-48468679 GCF_001194135.2 Octopus bimaculoides | reverse complement strand
CTTACGAGGGTGGCACATCCTGGGCGGCACATATGGGGAGCCCTATGGCACACTTACGAGGGTGGCACATATGGGGAGCCCTATGGCACACTTACGAGGGTGGCACATCCTGGGCGGCACATATGGGGAGCCCTATGGCACACTTACGAGGGTGGCACACCCTAAGCGGCACATATGGGGAGCCCTGTGGCACACTTACGAGGGTGGCACATCCTGGGCAGCACATATGGGGAGCCAGGGACCAAGGGTCAAAGGTCAGGAGCCAAGGGTCAAAGGTCAGGGGTCAAAATAGCCCTAACATTAACCCTCGACCTAGCCCTAACCCTAGCCCCAACCCTACCCTAACCCTAACATTAACCCTAGACCTAGCCCTAACCCTAACCCTAACATTAACCCTAACCCTAACTCTAAACATAACTCTAACCCTAGCTCTAACCCTAATCCTAGCCCTAACCCAATCCCTAACCCTAGCCCTATCCCTTTGGCGGCACATATGGGGAGCCCTATGGCACACTTGCGAGTGTGGAAAATCCTTGGCGGTACACATGGGGAGTATTGGAAACTAACGAAAGTAACGGGAACTAACGGAAACTAATGGAAAGTAACGGAAACTAACGGAAAGTAACGGGAACTAACGGAAAGTAACGGGAAC
>NC_068989.1:48465862-48467065 GCF_001194135.2 Octopus bimaculoides | reverse complement strand
TGGCACATCCTGGGCGGCACATATGGGGAGCCCTATGGCACACTTACGAGGGTGGCACATCCTAAGCGGCACATATGGGGAGCCATATGGCACACTTACGAGGGTGGCACATATGGGGAGCCCTATGGCACATTTACGAGGGTGGCACATCCTAAGCGGCACATATGGGGAACCCTATGGCACACTTACGAGGGTGGCACATCCTGGGCGGCACATATAGGGAGCCAGGGACCAAGGGTCAAAGGTCAGGGGCTAAAGGTGAAAGGTCAGGAGCAAAAGTCAGGGGTCAAAGGTCAGGGGCCAAGGGTCAAATGTCAGGGGTCAAGGTAGCCCTAACATTAACCCTAACCCTAGCCCTAACCTAGCCCTAACCCCAACCCTAACTCTACCCTAACCCTAACATTAACCCTAACTCTAAATATAACCCTAATCCTAGCTCTAACCCTAATCTTAGCTCTAACCCTAGCTCTAACCCTAATCCTAGCCCTAACCCAATCCCTAACCCTAACCATAGGGCCCCCAGGTGTGCCACCCACAGAAGTGCCACTCTCGGAACTGTGCCATAGGGGTTCCTAGATGTGCCACCCTCGGATGGGGAGCCCTATGGCACACTTAGGAGTGTGGCACATCCTGAGCGGCATATATGGGTAGCCCTATGGTACATTTACGAGGGTGGCACACCCTTGGCGGCACATATGGGGAGCCCTATGGCACACTTACGAGAGTGGAACATCCTTGGCGGCACATATGGGGATTATTGGAAACTAGCGAAAAGTAACCGAAACTAACGGGAACTAAGGTAAACTAACGGAAACTAACGAAAAGTAACGGAAACTAACGGAAAGTAACGGAAACTAACGGAAGCTAACGGAAAGTAACGGGAACTAACGGAAAGTAACGGGAACTAACGGAAACTTACGGAAAGTAACGGGAACTAACGGTAAGTAACGGAAACTAACGGAAAGTAACGGGAAGTGTGTGTGTGTTAGTGTGGCACACCCTGGGCGGCACATATGGGGAGCCCTATGGCACACTTACGAGGCTGGCACATGCTGGACGGCACATATGGGGAGCCCTATGGCACACTTACGAGGGTGGCACATATGGGGAGCCCTATGGCACACTTACGAGGGTGGCACATCCTGGGCGGCACATATGGGGAGCCCTATGGCACACTTACGAGGGTGGCACATCCTGGGCGGC
>NC_068989.1:48464291-48465494 GCF_001194135.2 Octopus bimaculoides | reverse complement strand
CCCCATAAACATGGGAATTTTTCATAACTATATTTATATTGAGTTAAAATTGAATTTACTTGATAAAAATTGCAATTCTATTTCCCTTTTTACTCTTTTCTTTTTCTAGATTTTATCGAGTTAAAATGTTAAGTGTAGAAGTTTATGCAAAAATGGCCTTCATTTTTATATCTCAATTTTATCTAAGTAGATTGAAAGATTATTATTATTATCATATTATTATTATTGAGTGAGAGAGTAGTGCATGCCACTATAGTGCATGCTGGCAGAATCATTACTCTCTTGGATACAGTGCTTAGTGGCATTTTTTCCAGCTTTATGTTCTGAGTTCAAATTATCATCATCATCATCATCATCATCAGAATTATCACATTACTGAAAACTGAGTTTTGTGTATACGTACATGCCAGATTCTTGACAATAACATTATTTATTCTTACCAAAATATTCATTTAACTGCAATCATGCGTTGTATGATTATATATTTTTGCTTTAGTTATTTCTGTTCAGAATTAGAATATGTCTTCGCCATTGTAAAAGAAAAAAATATCGAATATATTAACCAAAGAAAATAAATCAAGGAAAAAAAACAAATTAAAAAAGAAAGATGAAAATTTGAATAACATCTGATTAATGCTTATTGAAATGTTTTTACTTTTTAAGGAGAAAGGTCTTATTAATTGTTTTTTTAGATTGGTTTCTTTCAACAGCTGGTTATTTCCTCAAATATTTAAACAAACCATCTTAGTCAGATGTTTTTAACCAAAAATAACTCAGCTAAATATATTGAAACTGTTAGATTAAACTGAAGAGATAATAGCAAACGAACTGATATCTTATTGGTGTTTAGATCTTTACAGCATGTCAAGAAATGTAAATAGAAACATAATGCGGTAAATTGAAAGAGGTGTTAGAGTATTGGAGAGATTGTCTTATGGTACTTGTTCTGTCTCTAACTGTGTTCAAATTCCACTGAAGTCAACTTGGCTTTTCAGTTATTTTAAGGTCAATGAAAAAAAAAGAAGTACTAATCCCATCCCATTGGGGTTGGATTGGTGAAACAGCAAAACCTTTACTGGTTTTAAGTTCTACTCCAAGTAGACTGGACTTAAACACAGTAAAACAGTCAAGATAGGACAGCTGGAAATAGAGGTGGGGCTGCACATACATATATATATATATATATATATATATATGTATATG
>NC_068989.1:48462092-48462817 GCF_001194135.2 Octopus bimaculoides | reverse complement strand
CTTGCTCTCCACCTAATGTTAGGGTTACGGCTAGGGTTGGGGTTAGGTTTAGGGCTAGGGTTGGGGTTAGGGTTAGGGTTAGGGTTAGGCCTAGGGTAAGGGTTAATGTTAGGAAAACGAATTCCACCCAGGATGTGCCGCTAAAGATGTGCCACCCTCGAAAGTGTGCCATTGGGCTCCCCATATGTGCCGCCCAGGGTGTGCCGCCAATGATGTGCCACCCACGTAAGTGTGCCATTGGGCTCCCCATATGTGCCGCTCAGGATGTGCCACCCTCCTAAGTGTGCTATAGGGCTCCCCATATGTGCCGCTAACGGAATATAACGGAAATAACGGAAACAGACGGAAAGTAACGGAAACATGGAAATTAACGAAAGCTAACGGAAACTAACGGAAAGGAACGGTAAGGAACGGAAAATAACGGAAAGTAACGGAAAGTATCGGAAAGTATCGGAAAGTAACGGAAATTAACGGAAACTAACGGGAATTAACGGAAAGGAGCGGAAAATAACGGAAAATAACGGAAAGGAAAACGATGCTCTAGAATGTTTGATGCTCTCCATCCGCTGCTAACTCCTTGCTCTCCACTTGCTACCGCCTTGCTCTCCACCCGCTGCTATCTCCTTGCGCTCCACCCGCTGCTAACTCCTTGCTCTCCACCTGCTACCTCCTTGCTCTCAACACGGTGCTATCTTCTTGCTATCCACCAGCTGCTAACTCCTTGT
>NC_068989.1:48460335-48461145 GCF_001194135.2 Octopus bimaculoides | reverse complement strand
CTCTCAACACGGTGCTATCTTCTTGCTATCCACCAGCTGCTAACTCCTTGTTCTCCACCTGCTACCGCCTTGCTCTCCACCCGCTGCTATCTCCTTGCGCTCCACCCGCTGCTAACTCCTTGCTCTCCACCTGCTACCTCCTTGCTCTCAACACGGTGCTATCTTCTTGCTATCCACCAGCTGCTAACTCCTTGTTCTCCACCTGCTACCGCCTTGCTCTCCACCCGCTGCTATCTCCTTGCGCTCCACCCGCTGCTAACTCCTTGCTCTCCACCTGCTACCTCCTTGCTCTCAACACGGTGCTATCTTCTTGCTATCCACCAGCTGCTAACTCCTTGCTCTCCATCTGCTACCGCCTTGCTCTCCACCTAATGTTAGGGTTAGGGCTATGGAATGTTTGATGCTCTCCACACACTGCTAACTCCTTGCTCTCCACCTGCTACCGCCTTTCCCTCGTCCCGCTGCTATCTCCTTGCTCTCCACCCGCTTCTAACTCCTTGCTCTCCACCTGCTACCGCCTTGCTCTGCAACCGCTGCTATCTCCTTGCTCTCCACCCGCTGCTAACTCCTTGCTCTCCACCTGCTACCGCCTTGCTCTCCACCTAATGTTAGGGTTACGGCTAGGGTTAGGGTTGGGGTTAGGGTTTGGGTTAGGGTTAAGGCCTAGGGTTAGGGTTAATGTTAGGAAAACGAATGCCACCCAGGATGTGCCGCTAAAAATGTGTCACCCTTGAAAGTGTGCCATTGGGCTCCCCATATGTGCCGCCCAGGGTGTGCCGCCAATGATGTACCACCCTCGTAAGTGTGCCA
>NC_068989.1:48455445-48458692 GCF_001194135.2 Octopus bimaculoides | reverse complement strand
TATATAATTACATATGTATTTTTGTACATACATACAAAAATAAATGAGTAAGCACAAATGCAAAACAAGGTGGAAAAAATAGTACTCGAATACAAGAGGTAAAGTAATATGCTTTTTTACTGAAGCTGCAAAAACATCACAAACAACTGTTACTCAGTGTTTCATATTCCCGTTCATTGGACAGACTGGGAATGTGAAACTTTGTGTAACAGTTTTGATCGCAACTGTCCGACAAATGGATATGTGAAACTGTTAGTAACAGTTTTTTGTGATGTTTTTGCAGCTTTAATAAAAATACATACATATATATGTATGTGATTGTGTGTGTGTGTGTACATGTATACATATATGAATGAGAGTGGAGGCGCAATGGCCCAGTGGTTAGGGCATTGGACTCGCGGTCATAGGATCGCGGTTTTGATTCCCAGACCGGGCATTGTGAGTGTTTATTGAGCGAAAACACCTAAAGCTCCACGAGGCTCCGGCAGGGGATAGTGGCGAACCCTGCTGTACTCTTTCTTCCTGTTTCTGTTGTACCTGTAAGTCAAAGGGTCAGCCTTGTCACACTGTGTCACTGTCTGTGGAGTGCTCAGCTACTTGCACGTTAATTTCACGAGCAGGCTGTTATGTTGATCGGATCAACTGGAACCCTCGACGTCGCAAGCGACAGAGTGCCAACAACAACATATGAATGAGAGTGTGTATAGGAATATGATGTTCACAAATTTACCACAGTTACAAACTTTCTATGTGCATGATCAGAACACTACTGAGAAGCTATGAATTATTTTCATTGCTACCGCAAAAGAAAGACCATGTGATCTGACTATAGTTCAAGTCTTTTCACCGGGATTCTAAACTAAATGTATTCACTCTCCTGCTCTGAACAGTAACATGTGATATATCAAGTTGATCAAAAAGTCTGTTCTGTTTTTATCGATACCAAACTTCAAGCACTCTACTAAGTGGCTAACTTTACTTTGTCACTTGTGCACTTGCACTTGTTAGATACTTGACACTTCAATGTAATTCGACACAAACTTACAATGAGAAAGGTTGTATTTTATGTGCTTGGAATCACTCATGTTGGTACCATGATAAAATGCAGTCGGTTCATTCTGTAAAGTGGCTGGTGTCAGAAAAAACATCCAGTTCTTGAATCATGCCAAAATTGGAATATATGAATGTGATGTGGTTCTCTGACCTATCTAGAAGGGCTACAATTCTGAATAAAAACTGACTTGGATTATAATAATTTGTCTAACCCATGTGAACAAGAAAAGTGAATGCAAAATGATGAGGATGATGACGATGATGACTATCCACCTGTCTGTCTGTCTGTCTATCTATCTGTGTCAGTAAAGTAGATTTTCTACTGCTACATTCCCTTCCTCTTACCGATCCTCACTTGTTTCCAGTGACCATGTTTCCTTTCCACGGAAGACTGGAATTGAAATGAGCTGCACAATTTGTATGATGGTGACTCTTATTTACCACTGTCACGCGTCATGATGACACACACATGCATAATTTAATAGATGGCTATTTTACTCTAATACTGCTTCTTTCACATATACCAGATTTTTATTCAGCCAGGCAGCTCTTCACAATACCAGTGATTGTTTATTCTTTGTTTTCCTACATATCAGTAGCAACAGATTTTGTTTTAGCATGCAGTTGACTGTAAATACATGCTATTGACAGCATTCAATGAAGCAGAAATGCATCTACTGTTTTCACTAGCCACTGCTGGGACGATTTTTGTCACCTTCCAATAAATATTGTATTTTTAAACACAACCCATCCATAAGAGATATTATCTCTGAATGAATACGGCTGTAAACTTGGTTTTTGCATTGTATTTACATTAAGTGTGATACATAGATGGATATGTATATATATATACACATATACATACATACTGACATGTGGAGGATAATATGCTGAACCTCACTACTTGCAGACAGTGTATCCCATTGAATTCATTAATTTAATTCATAGCTAAAGTGACAAAAATAGAAAAAACCAAAGTACAGGTGTTTATGACAAACCATGTTATTTTGCCAACCGGGTTTACATATAGAAGTACAAAGTACATAAGAAATTAGAGAATGAACAGAAGTTTAATCTTACAGCTGTTTCGGCCTAGCTTTAGCATGCCCCATTCTATCCGAATATTTCTTGCCGGAGTGATTCTCGGATGACATGTTGAAATGGGGTTACATGCCCGAACCGCTAGGCCTCTTCAGAGATTCACAAAGGGTTTCATACAAATATAGAGCAAGAGGTAAAAACAGAGGTGTAGTAGAGACAAAAACAAAAACAATAGCAAAAATAAGATAGAAATAAAAATAAAAAATAAAATTAAAAATAAGGGTACAGCAGGAAAAAATAATAATAATAATAAAAAATACATAAATGAAAAATGAAAGTATAGCATATGAGAAATGTAAAAGTATATAAAAAAAACCCTTAAAAATATAAGGCACACAAAGAGCCTACAAACATTATAAATAGCTCTAGACACTCCAATGCATATATATATGTGTGTGGGTTCATGTGCATAACCTTACTCGGATGTTCCCTTACTCACATGTGTATATATACAAGTATTTATACACAGGCATTCCACCACTGCCGTATCTAGAAAACTGTAAGTGTTTTTTAAAAAGGAAGTTTTGCTGAGTGTGTGTGTGTCATTTCTATATATTTTGGAAGGGTCTATGTGGAAGTTCATTTTACACGAGTTATTAATGTTCTGGTAGCAATAACAGTGATGATGATGATGACAACAACAACAACAATAATAATATGCCAAACTTTCAAACTTTACGGTGTAGGATATCCTGTTGCTTCTTCCAACAGCTCGACCATTCTGCTGCTAGTGGGGGAGGGTTAATTACTACTGTTAACTTCCATCCTTCCAATTGGGCAACTATTGTTTTAAACTGTCTACGCTTAGCTACGGTTGGATAGACACTAACCGGTTAAGATGCTAGTACTAGCTTGCTTGCGTACACCCCCCACACACACACATGCTATGTATATCTCCCCATACTCACACTCATGCGTGCATGTATGTATATACACATGCACGCGCACAAGCACACATCTCTTAATTCAACTTTATACTCACACTGAGGGGGTAAAATTCTTAATGAAATGACAATAGAATTAAATTGGTAGACTTTTAAGAAGACTATAAGCAGATAATAATAATAGTAATAAGGATAAATAAATAAAAAAA
>NC_068989.1:48446675-48455386 GCF_001194135.2 Octopus bimaculoides | reverse complement strand
TATATATATATATATATATATATATATATATATTTATTCTCAGTTCAGTTAAAACAAGGGGCGTTAATTACTATAGGGATAATAAGGGAGGGTATGGTCCTAAGGTTAATAACTCTACCTAGCTATCATTGGTTTACATAATTGAGTAAATGAGTGAATAAATAATTGTCACTGCTCCTGCTGCCACCACCAGCTACAGCACCCCACCGTATGCGATATCGCTGGCTGGTCAATTAATACAATGGTTTAGATGGGTAGATAGGTAGATAATAATCGATCTGACGGACCGTTACTTTCCGTTACTTTCCGTTACTTTCTGTTACAATGGAATTGTTGGGGCATCAAATGAGATATCTTGTAGTATATGGCGACAGAAAGAGAATCCACTTGTAGAAAATCTGCCTCAAAGAAACTCTGCTTGACCCATGTGGAAAAGTGAACTTCAAATAATGATGATGGGGATGATGATAATGATGTTGACAAGGCAAAGGTGACATCAAAAGGATTTTGAACTTGGAGCTCAGAGGGTTGTAACACATACCACAAGGCAACCTTTCTGATGTTAACTTTTCTTCTAATTCACTCCCATGTTCTTACAGTGTGACAAAATTATTTTTTTTTAAATGGTGCAATATATATATATATCCTCACCATCAAAATTCAGCTAGATAGTTATGTTTTATCTTGGTTTGATTTTATTCAAGACCCTCTTTAGTGAAGGGCTGGAGTGGACCAGTCATATATTCAATCCCTCACTATGGATCACATGGCAGATTGCAGTTTTAGCTTTTTCATGAAAATGTGCCAGTTTCAAAAAAACACCATTGGATGTGTGGATTCATTTGGGTGGTCTTGTGACGTCCTCGTGTTTAGTGAAAGAATATGGATAATCATTCTCCATCAGGAATTTTCAGGATTATACAATGTTGGTATACAAAGTTTGTTTTTAGAAGCATTGAGATGTATTACTTCTTAATATGCTGCATTTACTGTGTACCCTGTGAATCTCATTTCTAATATTAGCCATTCTCGGTCTCATGGGCAGGGATAAATTATATATAGGCACCTGCATGCTAATTTTCTGTAAAAGTTAATGGAGATGGATCCATTCTCAGTGATTTTGAGTTCAAAATGAAGCAGAGATAAGGAGTTGGTGAGTGTTATTGAGTGCTCCACTTCAAATTTTGTGTGTTCATTAATATTTTTGAACACACATACACACACACACACACACACACACACACTTGCACATGCAGTAGTTCAAGTACAGAGGGAGATGAAGCCTGTGGAGTGACTAAGAGTTATTTCCCTTGGCATATTCTTTATCAGATACTGCTTCGTGCTGCTCATTGTTTTTAGAATCCGTTGTCGGGTGATTAACTCTGACTGTCTGCGACATTTGAGTCCCTGGGTAGAATTTGAACTCAGGTAAATACGTTGACATATACTACAAGATATCTCATCTGATGCCCCCACAATTCCATTGATCCACAAAACATGTCTGACACTTTATTTATTAACCCCACAAAACTTGGTAAATTAAGTAGCAGGTGTGGCAGTATGGTAAATAGTTAGCTTCTCAACCACATGGTTCTGGGTTCAGTCTCACAGTGTGGCACCTTCGGTGAGTGTCTTCACCTATAGCTCTAGGTTGACTAAAGCTTTGTAAGTGGATTTTGCAGGCAGAAACTGAAAGAAGCTTGTATGTATGTATGTATGTATGTATGTATGTATATATATATAGGAGAATATACAAATAATAACAACAGACGAGGACAGGTGGTGTAAATAACAAAAGTATATATTAGTATGACGCTCGGGAATACGGAAAGTCTTTGACGTTTCGAGCTACGCTCTTCAACAGAAAGAATACGGAGACAAGGAGAAAAACACGGAGAAAAAAAATTGAATAGTGTTCAGTCAACGGTCAATATATATATATATATATATATATATATATATATATATACACACACACACACACACACACACACACACACACACATGTATGTATGTATAAATGTATACACACATACATGTGTGTGTGAAAGAGACAGAGTATGTATGTATATGTTTGTGTGTGGGTGTATGTGTGTTTGTGTTTTCATGTCTTGGTATTGTATGATAATTGTAAATGAGTGTCACTGTCATACAAGCAGTATCATTCCTTTCCAATATTCTGTAAGAATATGTCTATCCATAGGAATAGCGACAGAAAAGGTTAGCGGCAGAAAGGGTTGGCGACAGAAAGAGAATCCACTTGTAGAAAATCTGCCTCAAAGAAACTCTGCTTGACCCATGTGGAAAAGTGGACTTCAAATGATGATGATGAGGATGATGATGAGGATGATGATAATGATGTTGACAAGGCAAAGGTGACATCAAAAGGATTTTGAACTTGGAGCTCAGAGGGTTGTAACACATACCACAAGGCAACCTTTCTGAAGTTAACTTTTCTTCTAATTCACTCCCATGTTCTTACAGTATGACAAAATTATTTTTTTTAAATGGTGCAATATATATATATCCTCACCATCAAAATTCAGCTACATAGAGTTTTTTTGTATGTGTGTGTGTGTGTGTGTGTGCGGTGTGAGAAATATCTATGCATATATGTGTGTTTGATGTGATATTTTCTTTTTATGTAGTGTGTGTATGTGTGTCTGTGTGTTTATACAGAATAAAATCTATGACCCAACTATGATGCTTTAAAAAAAGTTTTCTATTTCGAATCTTTGTTTTAGTTTTTGTTGTCTGTTTTTAAATAATTGTATTTATTTTTTTTCCTTCTTTTTCCTGCCCCTTTTATTTGTCTAATGAATGTAAGGTTTCAATGATCGAATTATTGCAATGCTTTATAACCACAACGCTACTTTCTACCCATACCATGTGAATACAAAAGATTGCAATGAAATTTCGTCTGTCACAGAAAACCATTTCAAAATTAACATATTTTTGTTGTAGTTGTTGTTGATTTTTTCTGGCAATTATTTTTCTTTTAATCTCAAATGTTTTCATTTTTTAAAGGTTTTTTGTTTTGTTTTGTTGTTGTTGCTGTATGCTGATTTTTTTCTTTTTTGTTTAAATTCTTCCTTTTTAATCTGATTGCTGAATAAAACAGCGAATTTCTGTGATGTTTTTAGTTATGGCTATCTTTATTGCATTTCAAATGTTTTACAAGAAGAATATTTTGGCTAATTAAGCTAATTAAATTCCATTTACTTGGAAATTTTTACCAAATGATGCACCATATTATTAATAATCAAAGTAAGAACAATAACAAGAGCAAAAACAGAAAAGAAAGACAATAATTACTCACCCATACACATATACCTACACGTTCACACACACACACACACACACACACACACATACATACACACACATAGGCACACACAGAGTTTAAAAGAAAATTATAAACAAAAAATCACATACATTAATTCCTTCGAAGAAATGTAAAAGACTCTGTGGCGCTTTACCGAAAATCAAAAAAAAATCAAAAATGCTGAGAAATGGGTCATGGGATTAATTCCTGTTCACTTGAGATCTAAGAATAATTCAGAAACTAGCAATAACTACACGATAGTGTCTGCAACAAAAATCATGAATAACAACAATTCTAAACCATTTTAATTAAGGAGAGAGAAGAGTTAAAGAAGATGAAAACAGAAAAAATATGACATTCTGAATATTTTCCCCCCAAACTTTTCAAACTTTAAAACAACAAAACAGAAGAAGAAAAAACAAACAAAAGAAATAGAATTTGAAAATTACTTTGAAAGTTTCTTGTGAATTGGTGATTCTTGAAATGGAGATTCATTACAACACTTTTATTTGAGGATAAAATATTCAAACATTCAATGTTGATTCTCTTTTGATGAAGTGCTCAAAGATTTTGGAAAGAGGCGGTTGTACATCATCATCATCCTCAACCTTCTCCTCCAGCTCATCTTCGTTCTTTTCTTAATCTTCCTCTTCCTCCTCATCCTCTTCTTCATCATCATCATGCTCACTGCCACCACCACCAACAACAACAACAGCAACAGCAACAACAACAACACATCCAGCCCTCCACCACCATTCTCACTACAACTATAGTCATCTTCATCATCATCAGTAGCAATATTGTTATCAATTTAGTGTCTTCAACTCTCCTTCAGCCATCCTGCGTCAAGTTAGTTTGTAATATAGCAATTGACACATGACTCAATTTTTTGTCATGCTACCTATAAAATTCATTATCTTGAAATCAAACCTCATAATTCTTTTCCATATCTTCTTAGATTATTCTCTACCACACTCCCAAAATATTCATTAACCTTCTTTAAATGCCAATACAACACCAGTGCAGTTATCTCCCTTACTTATATTGGCTGCTCCTCGCACTGCTTACATTCAATGCCAGTATTAATTCTACCTCAATTGCTAATATATATTTTTTAATAAGCTTATTGGCAAATCACAACACCAGCACCTGTTCTGGCACTGTTTTTCTATATGAGTAGCTGCTATCTCCAGTAGTCATGCAACCATCATTGATGAGACCAAGGAAGGTTGAAATTACGTGATTTGATAGCCTCGGCACTAGAAATGATGGGGATTTATCTCCCTGCTAGTGATATAAAGAAAAGTGTATTTTACACCAAAAGCCAAAGTTTCTCTCCTGGTATCTACCATAGTCTAGTTTGTTCTAACAGAACACCCATGTTTAAATGGGGATGAACATTACCTCTCAGTATGTTAACCGAGCTTAATTCATTGATCTCTGGAAAGAATAAAAAGCTAAGTAGACAACTGCAGAATTTAAACTTAAATCAATGACTAGAAGAGTTTTGGTAGAGTGTGTGAGCTGCCTACTATAGTTTTTGTTTTTTTTCACTCTTTGCCCTATTTGACAAGAATTATCATTAATGCTCTTGTTTACCCTTTTCTGCCCCTTTCTGATATTTCTCTGTCTTATTCTTCTCAGTGAAGGTGCATGACTTAGTGGTTAGGGTATTCAACTCATGACCATAAGGTCATGAATTCAATTCCCAGCAGGGCGTTGTTGAGCAAAACACTTTATTTCATGTTGCTCCAGTCCACTCAGCTGGCAAAAATGAGTTCGACCTGTATTTCAAAGATATTTCAAATGAGTTGTACCTGTATTTCAACAATGCCTTGTTGCATTCTGTCTCATGCTGAATCTCCCTGGAACTGTATTAAGGGTATGCATGTTTGTGGAGTGCACATTAATTTCACAAGCAAGCTGTTCCGTTGATCAGATCAACTGAAACTCTTGTCATCGTAACTGACAGAGTACCAGTTATTCCTCTCCTCACTCTTTGGTTACTTCGTACTCTCTACAGTTACTGAATACAAAGCACTCCCATTCTTATGTTGGTGCCACAAAAATATGTGGTACACATGGTAAATGCAGAGAAAGCATACAATTGTAAGGTACATATAGTGCTGTTTTATCAAAGATTATTCAAACCACTTCAGTGTTAGTGACATGAGAAAATACATTCAATACACTCTGTAAAATAGTTGGCGATAGAAAGGGTATCAAGCAGTGGCATATGGTGGTTGTTGCGATGGGTGTGCTGCCATATCAAATGGCACCAAATTTCAAGCAGGGGTATACCAAAAGTTTTCCATTAAGATTTGTGATTAAATTAATGAGTATGGTTAATATTTATAATGAATTTACCATTTTCACACACACCTAGCACATCTGGAATATATGCTCTTGGTATTAAACCATAGAAACCTTGTCAGATGACATGGATGAACACCAGTATATGGGAGTAGTGTTTCTAATATGAACTAATTCAGACGGTGATGACCTTCCAACTTATGTCTGCATGGATGGTGGACATAAAGTAATGACAATGACAATAACAAGCTTTTCTTTTCGTTATGGGTGCAAGAGTGGCTGTGAACCATGTGGTCTCAGGTTCAGTCCCAGTGTGTAGAACACTCTGGATAAGTATCTTCTACTATAGCCCCAAGTTGATGAAAGCCTCTTGTGAATGGATTCATTAGGTGGAAACTGAAAGAAACTCATCATTGCTGAACTATACATGTTTTATTTTCATTCTCTCTCTATTTATTTCCTCTTATTCCTTTCTGTCAAAGAGCATAGGCTCAAAATGTAAAAGATTTTCCCATTTTTCCCAAGTGTCAAACTTGTACACTTGCTTGTTGTTCCTATACCTGTCTTTATATATATATACACATACATATATGAACAGTTTACAGTCAACATTAGTGACTGAGTTCTGCTATTGGACTGCCTGGTTAGGATAAATATAGCAGCATTAGCTCCAAGCAGTTATTAGGAATAAAAAAACTTTAGGTTAGTAAAAAATATGTTTGTGACATATATAAAATTTCTAAAGGTAAATTCTCTTCTATGTTAAAAGGTATAAGAACACCATATCTGGTCAGTGCTTTCCCCATTGGATTCCCAGACATGCATTTCTGGCTCTTTAGCCTTCCTCAATCAGATATATTGACGTGCCAGAAGTTTTTATACTTTTTACCACAAGAGAGAATTTCTTTTCAATGCTAACAGTTGTTAATTTACCTTTAGAAGTTAAAATGTGTCACAAACATATATCAACTAACCTAAAGTTCATTTACACACACACACGCACATGCATGCACATGTGCACGCCCCCGCACACACACACACACATGTGGTACCTTTAGTTCTTATGATTCAGTATGATCTTCAATTTCAAGATCTTTTATGATCTTAAGTCCAGCTAAATTAATGTCATTTAATGTAGATAAAGGAGTTTGTTTATAGCTGGAACATAATTCTTTTCTAATTAATTCCTTATATTTTCTGATACTTAGGTTGTAAATATTTTCTATCTTACCTAAATGTACTAGAATACCTAATTTTTTTTTTTTTTAGTTGTTTTATTAATCTTTTTAATTTACATAAATGTTCATTATAACATAAAGGATGACATTTCATGTTTCTATTAATGTTCATTTAGTCTCCTTGAAATTCAATCTGATGTTGGTTTTATGGAGAGTTCTTACACGATTTAAAATAATGTTTCAAGTAGTCAGTAGACTATGTGTTGAGTTTTTATGTGCCTATCATCACATATTCATTATAAATGAACCTGTCCAATGAATTAATATCATCATCATCATCATCATCACTTAGCATTAATTTTCCATGCTTGCATAGGTTAGATGGTTTGAGTAGAGATGGTAAGCCAAACAGCTGCGTCAAGCTCCAGTCTATTTTGACTTGGTTTCTATGGTTGGATGTCCTTCCTAACACCAACCTCATTACAGAGTGTACTGAGTGTTTTTTTTACATAACACTGTCATGGGTACCTTTTACTGGTCACTGGCACAGGTACTTTCTATATATTACCAGCACTGGTGCCTCTTATGTGCCACTGGTACAGGCATTGACTGTGATTCGCTTAGCTTAACATATCTTCTCAGGGACAGCAAATCACCAGAAGCCTTGGTCACTTGTCAATGCCTTTGTGAAACTCAACAACTGAAGTTCATATTTCATCACCTCATCTCGTGTCTTCCTGGGTCTACTTCCATAGATTCCCTCCACCGTTAGTGATTGGCACTTCTTTACACAGCTGTCCTCAATATTCAGTTTTGGTTGGTTACAGAATATCCTTAAGTGAAACATGCAAATATATTTTTTTCTATTTTAGAGTAAGCTCTTAAAAACGAAATATATGAGGAGGTGCTGCAAAATTCCTGGCTTTGGGTAAAAGAAAATACAGGAGGATCAGTTATAATTTTATTCAACATATTCCCCTCTCAGATTCACATACTTTTTGCAGCATTGGTTGTCAAGTGATGGTGGTGGGGACAAACACAAACACAAAGACACATGCACATAAATATATAGATACATATATATATATATATATATATATATATGTGTGTATATATACGAGAGGCTTCTTTCAGTTTTTGTCTACCAAATTCACTCACAAGGCTTTCGTCAGCATAAGGCTATCATAGAAGACACTTGCCCTAGGTGCCATGCAGTGGGACTATGTGGCTGGGAAACAAACCTCTTACTCCACAACCATGCCTGCACCTGTGCTAGCATTTAACTTTTCACTACCATTTCTGATGACTTATTCCCTCTTCTTTACACACTGAACAATTACACTTCACTAATTTTCACACACTAAATAATTAATAGCATTATCTCCAGGCCTCATATTTTAGTAGAGAATATATCAAATCAGCTCCAATTCTTACTGGCATTCTATTTTATCAATCCAAATAGGATGAAAGCCAGAGTTGACTTGGATGAAAGCCAAGGTTGACAGAATATTACAAGCCATAACCAAACAGCACAAGGCATTTTGTCTGACACCAATTTACTATCCACTTAGTCCATTTAATGTTAATAAAATAGCCAAAAACATTTTACAGTAATTTGTATTATCTCTAATCCATTTCAAGTTGTAATCCAACCTTGGTTGATTATTGCCTTTCAAGAATAATAGATATGTATTAGGCATATACTAGAGATGGTACCATTAACTATACATCCCTTGGCTTTGTGCCATAGTTTTAAGTCTAACTTTAAGCAACGTGAAGGATACGAGCTGGCAGAATTGTTAGCATGCCTGGCAAAATGCTTTGTGCCATTTCATCCATCTTTATATTCTGAGTTCAAATTCCGCTGAGGTCAATATTGCCTTTCATCTTTTTTT
>NC_068989.1:48445738-48446627 GCF_001194135.2 Octopus bimaculoides | reverse complement strand
GGGGGCAATAAAATAAGTATCAGTTGAACACTAGAGTCACTGTAATTGACTTTCCCCTTCCCCAAACTTGCTGGCCTAGTGCCAAAATTTGAAATTGATATTAAGCAATGTGGTAGTTCCAGAATAAATTACACTATTTACCTCCACTTCTTTTCATTGTAAGTTGAACTCAGGGTTAGCTTTGCTAACTCAACCTTTTGTTATTAATAAACTGACCACTAAATATGCACTGAAGGGCTTCTTGTAAATATGTGGCCTTTTCTTTGCCAATTTAAAGACACCAGCATAGAACATCATTGTCATCCCCCCCATCTCCTTCACCTCATCTGCCTCCACCACTGTCTCTGCTATGACTGTCTTCCCTGTCTCCCCATCATCCTCATCATCATCATTTAATGTCCAACCACAATGCTGGCATGATTTGGACAGTGCCTGATGAGTTGAAGAATCATCTCATGCACCAATGTCTATTTTGGCATAGTTTCTATGGCTTAGGTGTAAATTCACTTTATTTGGGTCATCAAAGGATGCATGAACATCAAAATAACCCATTTTCACTCTCTGCTGTAAAATACTGGCCCCCTTTTCTAAAATAAACTATGAACTAATTTTATGCAACTCAACAGGATCTCTGGTGCTGGTGCCATGAAGAACATACTCAGAATACTTTGTAAAGTGATTGGTGTTAGGTAGGGCATCCAGTCATAGGAACTATACCAAAATTGAAACCTCTGAGAAGACATGATTACTACAACTGATTCCTTCAACTGATACCTACTGTATTAGCCCCCAAAAACATATATATGCATGTATGTGTGTGTGTGTGTGTGTGTGTGTGTGTATGTATATATATATATATATATATATATATATATATATATATATATAT
>NC_068989.1:48443663-48445339 GCF_001194135.2 Octopus bimaculoides | reverse complement strand
ATATATATATATATATATATATATATATATATATATATATATACAGATATACACACATTTTAAATCATTCATATATGCATGTGCACATGTGGGTGTGCAAGAATATCCGCATATATATGTGTGTGTGTGTATGTGTGTATGTATGTATGTGTTATGTGTGTGTGTGTTATACACATGTAAGCACACACATGCTCACGCACACACACACACATGTAATTTGAGAATGGAGTGGAGTGAACAGTATGATCGCAGAGTATTGAAAACATAAGTTCTGCTGGGCCAGGCATGTTACAAGGGTCAAGAAAACTGGAGGCCCCATACAAATGCTGAGTGGTGTCCTTGAGGTTGGAAAAAGCTATTTGGAAGGCCTCCACAATGATGGGAAGTTGATTTGGCCAAGAAATTTGGGTCAAGATAGAAAAGAATTGTGCAATCAAGACAAAATTGGAAGTGCATTGTTTTCTAATCTAGGCACAAGGCCCAAAATTTTTGGGTAGCGGGGCCAGTCGATTAGCTTGACTCCAGTATACAACTAGTATTTTATTTATCAACCCCGAAAGGATGAAAGGCAAAGTCAACCTTGGCAGAATTTGAACTCAGAACATAAAGACAGACGACATACTACTAAGCATGTTGCCTGGTGTGCTAACGTTTCTGCCAGTTCACCGCCTTAGAATTGGAAGTACATTGTGACCAATGGTGTGTAATAGTATCTAATGGCCTTGTCAATACTATGATATATATATACAGAGTGTGGCAGAAGTAACATCCTTTTCTAATTGAATTTCTTTTTTATTTCCTAAAACCTTTGCAATTTTTCTCATTAGTTTATTATTCATTTCTTTAAGCAATGCAATAAATTTGTGTTCAATAAAAAAATTACTTAATAAACATTTATATACTATAAAAGTTATTAAATGCAAAAAAGGCACTACTTCTGCTGCACCCTGTATATATATATATATATATATATATAACTTTTTCAGTCATTAGACTGCCTCCATGCTGAGGTACTACCTTGAATAAATTTGTAATCGAATGAATTGAGCCCAGTACTTATTTTTTGAAGTCTGGTAACATGGGCCTCTCAACCGTGGAGGCCCCCTGTGACCACAGGGGTTGCCGGGGTTTAGCGACGGCCCTGGTTTCACTATTGGATCTACTAGATTCATCACATTCAGTAACCTCTTCCAGTAACATTTCCATGTTTTTTTCTTCTCAGCATTAATAATATCAAGTGCTTTGCAATTGTTTCAAACACACATCAATTTAGATGAGATGCAGTTTGGGTTCGTGCAGTTTGGGTTCGTGCCAGGTAAAAGCACTACTGATGCCTTATTTCTAGTGAGACAGTTGCAAGAGAAATACCTAGCTAAGGATAAACCTCTGTACCTGGCTTTCGTTGACATGGAGAAAGCCTTTGACAGGGTCCCCCGATCCCTTATCTGGTGGTCAATGAGGAAACTTGGGATAGAAGAATGGTTAGTGAGAGCTGTGCGAGCCATGTACAGAGATGCTGCCAGTAAGGTGAGGGTTGGAAATGAGTACAGCAATGAATTCCGGGTAGAGGTAGGGGTCCACCAAGGTTCCGTCCTCAGCCCCCTATTATTTACCATAGTCCTCCAGGCAATCACAGAGGAGTTCAAGACAGGTTGCCCCTGGGAGCTCCTCTATGC
>NC_068989.1:48437546-48442559 GCF_001194135.2 Octopus bimaculoides | reverse complement strand
GGCACATAAAAGACACCATTTCGAGCGTGGCCGTTTTCGTGCGGGTGACACGTAAAAGCACCCACTACACTCTCTGAGTGGTTGGCGTTAGGAAGGGCATCCAGCTGTAGAAACTCTGCCAAATCAGACTGGAGCCTGGTGTTGCCATCCGGTTTCACCAGTCCTCAGTCAAATCGTCCAACCCATGCTAGCATGGAAAGCGGACGTTAAACGATGATGATGACACAGCCTTGATGCCTGCAGACACTCTACTTTACAAACTGAGCCACTTCATCCCTGTGATCTTCTTGTCACACAACAGTTACAAATACCTTGCTTTCAGCTTCTCTCTGTGCTATGTATATCTGATGTGCAGCTTCACTTGTAATAGCATAATATTCTTCCTTGCTTCTTCATTCTTTCAATCTTCCCAGGCCTGTTTCTTAGCTTTTATGGCTCTATCTAGCACACCATTCCACCACTATATCATCTTCTATATAAATATTTTACGACATGATTTTGCTGTGGATTTGTAGTATAATGATAACCACACCTTCACATTAACAAGATATTTCTTCAAGTCCCTCTGCATATTCATATTTTTATCTTCTTCACTATACTATTTGTATTTGTGCAAATGCATTATTTAAATGTCAATGTTTATTTGTAGTTCAATCTTAGGTTAGCCATCAAACAAATTGAATTCACTTCTAAAACATATCCAACAGAATAATCTGTAAAAATATTAAAAATACAGTGAAATATTTTCCTTTTTATTTTGAATCTAAATTTTAAAAAAGATAACAAAAAAAAACAAAAAAAACAAAAGCAGAATTTATTCATATAACATATCTGAAACAATATATATATTATAAGATTGGATATTACTATGTGAACTGTGTGCAGTGAGTGTGACTGTATAATGTGTGTGTGTGTGCGTGCACGTGCGCACTCATACTCAGAAGCTGGAAAAGAGAAATAGGGAGACAGAAAACAAAGATGCTAAATGAAAAGCAGTAGAGGGGAGAGAAATGTAGTGAGAGAGAGAGAGAGAGAGAGAGAGAAAGAGAGATAATGATAGCAAGTTATAAGCTTCTATGAGAAAATTGAGAGAGCGAGTGAAATAAAAAAGTTAGAATACTACAACAGAGAGAAAGATAGATAGAGTGATGGAGGGATGGAGGGGGGAGGGAAAGAAGGAGGGTGGGAGAAAGAGAGAAAGAAAGAGTGAGAGAGGAGAGAATGAAGAGTGACAAGAGGAGAAAGCCAGATATACTACTGAGTTCAAAAGTAGAATAAATTGATTTACCATTTTCATTGGTCAAAGAGTGAGAAAGATGATGCAGCAGTACTCAATGTTCAAAACCCTGTCTGTTGAGTTATGAAAAAAAGCCATATCAAGTTTCCATATTTGGTGGCAACTATCCTTATCAGGTGATATTGGCCCATATTTCAGCAAATTGCAGTTGTGTGTTGTCAAGATTAATGGCAAATTCTATGCGATTTCATGCTAAATGATGGCTATAAATTGAGATGTGCAGGAAATACAAGGCAGAGGATTCATAAAGGCTTTCTTAGCCTGAAATTGTGTTGCTCCAATCTTGTATTAAAAGGATCATTACTAAGCACAAACACATAACATTTTCACCTCTCAGAAAGCTCACATTCTCATACACTAGCAACTAATATTCAGTATAACATCCTTTTTACAAAGTAATGGTTGTATCATCAATCTGTAAATAGACAAGTTAATAAAATTCAAATATTGTGGTTGGTTTTATTTGGGAGCAGCATGCACCCAAACCAAATTATCCAGCACCCAGGTAACCACCACCACGACACTGGATTAACTGAATTGTTACTGCTGTCATGAGTGGAGGTGCAATGGCCCAGTGGTTAGGGCAGTGGACTCACGGTCATAAGATCGCGGTTTCGATTCCCAGACTGGGCGTTGTGAGTGTTTATTGAGCGAAAACACCTAAAGTTCCACGAGGCTCCAGCAGGGGATGGTGGCGAACCCTGCTGTACTCTTTCACCACAACTTTCTCTCACTCTTATGTCTTGTTTTTGTTGTGCCTGTAATTCAAAGGGTCAGCCTTGTCACACTGTGTCACGCTGAATATCCCCGAGAACTATGCTAAGGGTACACGTGTCTGTGGAGTGCTCAGCCACTTGCACGTTAATTTCATGAGCAGGATGTTCTGTTGATCGGATCAACTGGAACCCTCGACGTCGTAAACGACGGAGTGCCAACAAAAAACAATACTGCTGTCATGTGATGTTCTGTTATGGCCCTTTATGCTCTGAGTTCAAATCCTTTCAGTGTTAATAAAATATAGTACCAGTCAAGTTTTGAGGAAAATGAAAGAAAGTACCATAATTCAAATTGGGAAGAGCAATAATGTGGAACATGAAAACCTAATTTGGTTTTCTTGATTTACAGGAACAAATGAGTTATTACTTCAAAATAAGTAAATCATGCCTCCTGCCTTCCAACTTTAAAATATTTTTTTTTTTCAAGATAGTCTTTGAATTTCCATGTTTGAAACATTAGAAATTCAATTATCAAAAATATTTAAAAAATTTTCCACCTTACTCCTTTACTAACAAAATTTTCCAAAATTTTGATGATTAATGTTATAAAAGAGATCCATATGAATTTGTGAATCAATTGAAAAGGAAATTTAAAAGAATGGTGTGTAAGAGAATATGCCTGAGTCCCAGCTTTTCAAATTTTTCTATGGTGTGATGAAATGAAGGGGGAACCAGTAAATCGCAACTTTTAAAATTTCATGATTGATTTATTACGTCTCACAGAAAATATATTGCACTTGTTGCAATCCATTACCGAATGTTATGGCTCACATTTTTATTCAATGTAATCAAATAAACCTATGTTATTACTGATTTTTTTATGTCTACATTTTGTAATATATTACATAATATATTACACAATATACTGTAATATGATAAATTCAACATAGGCACAGGCATGGCAGTATGGTACGAAGTTTGCTTTCCATTCCCAATCCCAGGTTCAGTTCCACTATAGTCCTGGAAGCCTTGGAAGAGAGAAACTGTGTGGCATGGTGCAGAGTCCTGTTGCCAGACATAGAGTCTTCCTGTAGCCACCCTCTGACCCAGGGCAGCACTATCTCCTCTAGGCACTTAATGTAGGCCTCCATATTGAGTCTGAGACCATGTGGGAAGATAAATGGAAGCATAATGTTGCAATCACTAGCGATCACTCCAAACACAATGATGTTGACTGGATGTTTGATTTTTATCACTCTTGGTACATGTCCTCAGATTGCACTGTCTTCAGATTGACACCCAAACACTCTGAAATATTCGTATGGGAGCTTCCAGCATGAATGCAATGCAGTATATGTTGTTTCCAAATTTCTGGCAGAGTGAATTGTGTCATGGTGCTGTTTTTCTCACAGATGGTGCCCAACTGATCCTACTATAGTGTGTAGTCAACAAAATCAAAAACAAACAATGCACATGAGCAAAATTAAAAATATAAATGGCGACAATTTACCCTGTATGTATATATATAAATATATATATATATATAATGTACACACACACACATATATATATATATACATACATGTGTATACACACACACACACATATATATATATACACACACACACACACATACATACATATGCACACACATCCAGGTGATCTGATCTAGGTTGATCAAGCCTAGGCCCTTGACCAAGTGGCATTCTACTGACCTCACTGACTCTTTTCAGTCAGATCCATCTTGGCCAGTGGTTCCCAAACTATATTGGGCTGCTGCCACTTTGGCACCTGGACCACATTCCTAGCACCCCACTTTACTTACCACCACAAACATAGACCACTTTCTGAAGTAAATTCAAAACAACTGTATTTCACAAATAAAACTTAACCTAATTAACCCATTATTTTGTTGTTTTTGCATCCATTTCCCCCTTTTGGTCACCCTATTATCACCTCCATTTTTCTTCAGCACCCCTTTGGACCCCCCCCCCCCAAAGGTGCAGTACCATCCACTTTGGGAACCATTGATCTAGACATTTCCCCAGCATCCTCTACATTGTTATTGATGGCTCTTCTGTGAGCTCCTGAAATGCTCAGAGTTTCATAGGCCTTACTCAGAGTATGATCTGCAAATACTTGACTGCCAACCTCCACCAGCAAAAACCTTATTCTCTACTCATTCTTACGGCAGTTCTTTGCTAAGTCCTGTTACTTGTTCTTCTTCCTCTCCTGAACTGCCTCTATTCTTAAACCCCAGGGCACAGTTAACTCCAGAAGGACCAGCTGCATTGTTTTACTGAGAATCAAGATGATATCCTGTCTTAGCAAGATCTGGTGACGTGTGCCAGAAACTTTAGTTATTTCTCTAGATCAACTTCTATCAACCAGTCCTGTGTTGTCTAATAGGAAATTCCTTTACACGTCTATCTAACATGTAAAACTTTGTAATTCCTCAAATGAAATGTGTGTAATGGTGAATAAATAACATCAAATGTTTTTCAACTTCCTCTTTTGTTATATAATAACTCAGCAAACAATATTTCTAGAATTTTCGACTGTAATATGTATCTTACATCAATGCAATGATAGCATCTATGTATTAGATTCTAATACTGAAATTACTAGATGAGGACACAGCTTGGATTTTACCATACCTGTGGTGTGGTTGTGTGGTAAGAAGTTTGCTTCCCAACCACATGGTTCAGAGTTCAGTCCCACTGCGTGGTACCCTGGCAAGTGTCTTCTGCTATGGCCTTGGGCCGACCAAAGTCTTGAGAGTGGATTTAGTAGATGGAAACTGAAAGAAGCCCTTTGTATACACACACACACAGGTATGTTGATGTAAAGAACAATCCAGAAGGAAATATATTTATCATTACCAATATAAACTCACAGGACTTTGATCTGTAAGCAGTTTGATAAGTGCCAATGCATGAAACTCTCAAACCTTGAGTTACTCTGTTATTTCTGATATATATATATATATATATATATATA
>NC_068989.1:48432221-48437477 GCF_001194135.2 Octopus bimaculoides | reverse complement strand
AACGTCCGCTTTCCATGCTAGCATGGGTTGGACGATTTGACTGAGGACTGGTGAACCAGATGGCTACACCAGGCTCCAATCTGATTTGGCAGAGTTTCTACAACTGGATGCCCTTCCTAACGCCAAACAATCCGAGAGTGTAGTGGGTGTTTTTACGTGCCACCGGCATGAAGGCCAGTCAGGCAGTACTGGCAACGGCCATGCTCAAAATGGAGTATTTTACGTGCCACCTGCACAGGAGCCAGTCCAGCGGCACTGGCAACGGTCTCGCTCGAATGTCTTTACATGTGCCAGGAAGGCGACGCTGGGCACAGGTGCCATCATGATACACACTCATATATATCTCGTTGTCAGCATTAACTCGTGTCTGAGTATTTGATCATTAAATATATAGTGAGTGAGCCTCTTCATCTTGATAAAGAGAAGGAAACAGAGAGGCTCATTGTTCAAGTTACAGATTATCTTTGTGTGATTTTGTTTAGGGTAGACCATGTCTTCACCAGTAGTACCATTGAGATTGGTGACATGCTGGATCTGATCAGGGTGGTTGTAGTGGGCTACTGGATATCTCATATGTAATTGAGATCTGCCTTGTTTGCGCCATCTCGCATAGCAGCAGTGGTTTTATATTGGAGCTTCCTTCTCTTAGACAGTCTGTCTTCCAGACTGATAAATTCCATCTACTCAAAACTTCCTCTCTTTTGTTATATAATAACTCAATAAACAATATTTCTAGAATTTTCAACTGTAATATGTATCTTACATCAATGCAACAACAGCATCTTTGTATTAGATTCTAATACTGGAATTACCAGATGTGCTTCAAGAGGACACAGCTTGGATTTTACCATATCTACGTAATATACATGTGGGTGTGGTCATGTGGTAAGAAGTTTGCTACCCAACCACATGGTTCAGAGTTCGGTCCCACTGCGTGGTACCCTGGTAAGTGTCTTCTGCTATGGCTTTGGGTCAGAGTAGATCTGGGAACAACAGTGGCTAAGAGGTGCTTTCATAATCCTTAAAATCCTGGAACTGCCACAATAAGGCCTCACCACCAGATGTAGTTTAAAGTCTTACCCATCCCATCAAGACTGAGGGATGGAAGCTAATGAAGTTATCATCAAATCAGAGAACTGGCCTGAATGCTTACTACAGAGTATGTTGCTCTAAAGACACTCAAAAGTGAAATGGCACATTTAATCCACAAGGTGGTGGATTAAATGAGTCATGGATTCAGATATTTGTCAGACATTATAGTGTGATTTGAAGGAGATTTGACTTCTATTTCTTGCATGTTATGCAATCTTTTAGAATTTTCCTTGATAGTTCATCATTACTTAAATAAGCATTTACTACCACACATTTTTTGAGATTCAAAGTTCTGGTTATAGTTCAAAAGTCTGCTTTTATTGTTTTTATTTTGAACTCAGTAGCTCCTATCGAATAATAAAATGTAGGTTCTTAGCTATGAACAACCTTTTTGCTAATAAATATTCATTTGACTCTTTTGCTATTTACACCCAAGCTAGTTTTAGCTGTTCACTGACTTAGATTTAGTGATAAGTGCAAAGTGAGAGTGATGAGAGAAAGAGAGAAGTAGGGGAAAGAAATGTCCAAGTAGAGGTGGCATGCACCCAACCAGCTCCAAGGAGCAAAGACTATAATAAAAGTGAGAGAGAAATCAAAGAGAGGAGGCAATGCATCTGTGTACCAACAGCTGGAGAATGGCTGTTGGTGATTTTGTGCCAATCAGTTGGGAAGCCCTTTTCTGGATGAGGTCTAGGATGTCTCTATATGCATCAAGAGCAGTACCATCTCAGATATGAGAGCATTATAATTTGGCTTAGATTGACTTAACAAATGGATCAACACCTGTTAATCATTGCTATTGGCTCATCCCTCAAATCCAAGAATAACAAATAATTGCTCTGAGTAAAGAAATTGGTGCTGAACATAATTGAATTTGTTAGAACATAGTTTACACTTGGAAAACTGCAATAAAAGTACTTGATAGCAACAAATGATCCTTCTTTGCATTTGGAGGAAGGGGCAGAGCCATGCCCCTTGCAGGACCTCCAAGACTAGTGAGATTGATGCCATTTATGTTCTGTTGCAAGTCAATACTTGCAAGAAAGACATGAGCATGGATGAGATTCCAGAGGAACAATGTTCTTCAGAAGAAAGACTGGGAATAGTAGTTAGTGTGAGGATGCAACAAAGATAATGAAAGATGGAGAAACAAGTTGATCAGGGGTATCTGAGAGGAGTAGGTACAGAATCAGTTAACTTTGTGGAGCTGAGGCTATTATAATAGTCTATAACAGACTTTTGTTTGGTCCCCTACACATGGACAAAGCTGGATAAGGATGAATGGCTCAAAATGTTGTGAGTAAATAAAAATAAGATTAATGATAAGTAGAAAATCTAGAGATAAATTTTTTTGTTCTCAGTCTTGAGTGTAGAATAACTGAGTTTACAAAAATTCTCTAGATAAAGAGTGAATAACATGTTTCTCATTTGTAGACTGAGAGAAAAACTAGACTTCTGGTGCTTCAGAATCACTGCAGTTGTGAACAATGGAAGTGGCAGATAGATTCTATCAATGAACTTATTGATGATTGGGAAAAAAGTATTATGAGGGATTCTATATGCAGTCACAAACCAGCAAGAAATAGTAGCCAAATCTCCTCGAAATCATAATACTGTTTAAAAAAAAAAAAGGAATACAACCTTAGTTATGGTACATCTAAAAAAAGAAAAAAAATTGAAATGAACATGGCAAGAACATCTTTGACTATAAGTCTGCTTGATCAGGACTTCTTTCAAATAAATAACATTAGTAACTGTAATAATGATGGAGGTAAAGTTGGTGTTTATGAGTTAGCAAGGTTGGATTGTGTAGGAAGAAATTTAGAGAACTGTTATCTCTGTCTATATAAAAGGATTTCTTTCTCTTTAGAGAGTGAAAGAAATTATATGGTGCATACATCAGTAACAGAAACATTTTGATAATAGATTCAAAGAATCCGTGACAATTTGATGAGAAACAAGGACAACAATATGGCTGAAGGATGGAGATGGAATGGGCAATATAAGCAAAAGTAAGCTGAATAAACTGAGGAACGTGAAATATATTGACGAATTTGGGGAGGAACAGTGATTACTGGTGGTGTTTAGCTTCAACTTAAGCAGCTCTATAATCAATGCCATTTCAGACAAAATATATATAGGAAAAAAAGAAAAAAACTGAGGTCAAATACTCAGAGACATCACCTACTCGTAAAACAATAGCTAAATTTGAGATAATATATTAAATGAAGTCAGTTCCCCACCACCTCAAAATAGATGATAATTTGAAGTAAAGACATTAGCTTATTTTTTTCATTTTTTTAATTAGCAGAGTAGGCAGTGCCCATGACCCTTTACAAGGCTTCTAAGACTAGTGGTGGGAGGGAGCAGGGCAAATATCTTCAAAACAGAGACTTGGTCCATGTGTTTACACAGAGTAGATACTTATGATATCAGGTGGGGTAAACTGTGCAACTGATTATACTTATCACTCATGCAGGTCTTGGTAGGATTTGAACTCAGAACACAAAGAACTAGAACAAATACTGCTAGGCATTTGGTTCAACATTCTAACAGTTCCATTAATTCACCACTCTGAATTATGATGAGGAGTAGGAAAGTTCTTGGCTTTAAGGGCATCACGAAAGGCCTGGTTGGTGGTCCAATCTTCCGAGTTCCTTTACAGGGTCTAGAAAAACTGAAGGACTGCTGCAATAAGTGTGTGAATCTGAGAGAGGAATATGTTGAATGAAATCATAATTAACTGATCTTCCAGTGTTTTCTTTTAGCCAAAGCAGGAAACTTTTCAGCACTCCTTTGCAGTATTTGTCACCATCTTGACAGGATGAAACACAAAGTTGACCTTGGTTGGGTTTGATCCCAGAGCATAGAAGGTCAGAACAAATACCATGAGGTATTCCATCCAACACTCTAATGAATCTGCCAATTCACCATCTAATGTAGTTATCTCTTAAAGCAATAGATACAAGATTCAAAGGTTCAAGTCTCATGGGAGTGGTGGTTCTTTTTTTTTTTTCTTTTGGGTGGTAGACTTGATTCCTTGTTTCGCACCATTGCCTGGCCTTTGGATGTGTTTTGGAATACTCTTAGTTACAGGCATTTAAGTCAATCACCTGTCACAGAATAACTTCCTTCCATCTCCCATCTCAGAAACCCTGAACAGGGACACAGATGCTGACTTCCACTTCTATCTAGAAATCCTTTGTAACAGACAGAGATAATATGTACTTCTCAAATTCACCTCCATCGCTCTGTAGAGCATCCTTTTTGACATCTACAAATAAAAATTAACTTAAAAAATAATAATAATAACATTCTAATCCTTTCAGCACTTTCAGGCAGTGGAATGGCTGAGTCATTAGAGCATAGGACAAAATGCTTTGTGATATTTGTTTCAGTTCTCTGTACTCTAAATTCAAATCCTACTGAGGTGAATGTTGCCTTTTATCCTTTAAGAGGTTTTTATGTTGGTCTAAAGTCTCCCTTGGTTTTAGTAAAGAATCATGTATATCATTATAAGATATGTAAAGGTATTTAGATTCTGTCACGGAGGAAGTCGATGTTCAATCAGGTGTAGAATTGGTTGAATGCGGTGTAGAACAATAAGTTGACAGAACTTTTAGGATGCGTTATAAATTATTTATTAAAATGGTAACATTTGGTATATCACAGTAGGTAAACAATAATAAATGAAAAAATGTTTACAAGAAACAAATGCAGTTGTGGTATTTGTGATCTATAAATTGTTGTTTGTGTTTTCGCGTGTTTGGCAAGACAGAGCTTGTGTGCAAAAGAACCTTACTTGAATAGCTGTTGTTCTAGCAATGTGTGCTCTTAGATTAGAAATTGTCGTCAGCAGTCAAAAACGTCTCAATTAGACAGATAATCGTTCTTGCGTAGCGTATGCGATTGTGCCACGAACTCTGTCTGCTTCTTGGCCGTGGTGTGTCTCTATTTATACATATTTGGTGGTCACAGCGCTGACAAGTCAAACTATGTCTGGCTAGCGTTCCCTTGATTTATAGTGTCGAAGGTCAAGTGTTTTGGCCGTTAATTTTAGCCAAACATTTTCCTTGACATTTGTTATCTATTGTGAATTTCCTTAGTTTTGAATGTGTGGGAAACTAAACTTTTGACCGTGGGAAACATTTTCCTCTGAGGTCG
>NC_068989.1:48428654-48430639 GCF_001194135.2 Octopus bimaculoides | reverse complement strand
GAGGGGTTAGATGATGGCGGTGGTGTTTCCAAAGGGATGGCATGTGTAACCTGATCACCTCTGCCGATCAAACTCCCAACTCATGCGCTCCAGTTGCAACACTGATTCTGCCCAAATTTGACGTCATGTTACTTAGTTTGGTTTGAAATAAAGAACTTGATTAGCTTAATAATCCCAACTTAATCCCGGGCAAAGCCGGGCTATACTGCTAGTTTTCGATATAGCTTGAAACCGAAAAGCCTAACTGTGAAAAAAAAAACGCAGTCTTAGTCGGGCATTAAATGCATGGTATTTAAATGCGTGTATATAACTTGTGAGTTTGGAAATATGCGTGTGCGTGAATGTGGCAATTTACAAAGTAATTAAATGGCATATATATAATAAATGAGGCAAAAGTAAAATAAGGTAAAGTACATAATTTCAAGGCATGCAAAGGGAATATATCATGCATAATTATCCCAAGGATTAAAAACAATTTTTTTTTATTAGTTCGTGAGTAACTGTTCAATTGTATAAGTGTTCGTTCATGTAAATGTTCATTGGTGTAATTGTTCACAGAAGTAAATATTGAAGTGTGGAAATCACTTACGTGGGGGTGTTTTTCCTTCTTTTTTTTTTTAAATATAAAAGACTTGCGCCTCGTCACTGAACAACACAACAGATGCATTGGGGATATTTTGTTGCACTTGCAAACACAATGCTCTGCGAGTTTCAATATCTCTTTCGCTCGTTGTGTTGCAGTTACAGATTCGTTCTTAATAAACGTTTCCACAATGAAAGCGCGATGCTCACCAGTCCAATTCATGTTAGCAACTGAAATGAAACAAAATAACATTATTCGAAAACGAAACGAAAATAAAATGAAACGAAACGAAACAAAACAAAATAGCATCATATGTACCTTTCGAAAATGAAAAAACTTTTTTGTAACTTTAATTCATTTGCCTTTTATTAAACCTACAAATGTGTCAGATCATTTTGCCGGACCCTGTACATATTTCGCCGGCCAACGAACTCTTCTGCCGCTTTTTGTGTGAGGGTGTTGTGGAGACTTTGATGTACTGGTGGGAAGTTCTGATGCAGTTATTTCGCTTCGATGCGTAGTCGATGGTGATGATGATGGTGGTGCCGTATCGGATTCCATGATGGCTTTCTTGAGCCGATCAATACTAACAGTATTCTTTTTACCATATACATCGAGAACGAAGTATTTGTCCCGCTTTTGCAGTACTTTGTAAGGGCCGGAATACGGTGGCCGGATTTGTGCTGGTATTCCGTCATTTCTAACGAACACGTGTGTCCATTGATTAATGTCCGTGGGGACATATGTATCAGTTTCCTGCGGGCGAGGTGGGTTTGGTGACAGTTGTGACATATGTGCACGTAGGCGATGCACATATGTTGTGGGATCTGGGATATCCTGTGGAATTACTGGAGCAATCTTTTGTCCAGGCAGGGTTAATGTGGTGCCGTAAACGAGTTCTGCCGGTGAGTATCCGATCTCATCCTTGACGGATGTACGGATACCAAGCAGGATTAACGGAAGGAAATCTATCCAATTGTTTACGTCAGGATATGCCCGTATGGCTGATTTTAGTTGCCTGTGGAATCTCTCCACCATGCCATTTGCTGTTGGATGGTATGCTGTAGAGCGAAAGTGTTTGGAACCGATGAGTCGAGTAAGCTCGCTGAAAAGGTGACAGTCAAATTGTCTTCCTCTGTCTGTCGTGATGATAGCAGGGATACCAAAACGTGGTACCCAGTGTGATATCAACACTTTCGCCACGGTTTCTGCTGTGGTATCAGAGAGAGGGAAAGCTTCGGGCCATCGTGAAAAGCGGTCGATACAAGTGAGTAGGTATGTATAGTTGTGAGACGGAGGTAGAGGTCCAACGATGTCTACGTGGGTGTGCTGGAAACGACTGTCTGGTGCTGTAAAATTACCAACGGGTGACTTGATATGTCTATGTACTTTTGCCTTTTGA
>NC_068989.1:48428185-48428554 GCF_001194135.2 Octopus bimaculoides | reverse complement strand
GGATGCCGCCGATTCCAGTCTGAGAGGCGTCGACCAGTAATGCGAGTGGAACATCAGGTTTAGGATGAACTAGCATCGTAGCTGTAGCTAGCATATCCTTTAGCTTATAGGAAAGTGGTTATACACCATTAGGTGTACACCCACTTTCCTATATTAAATTCTAAATAATAACGGAACGCAGAACTCTGAACTATCAACACAACAATATTTATTTATGGAGGAAAATAGGCAGCTTTAATCTTGGTTGCTGAGACGCTGGAATGTTGTTTGTGAGCCTTCCCCAGAGTTGGAAAGCTGGAGAGACAGCTTGACATGACCATGCTCATGGCCGCCCGGCCGGGAAAAGAGAATGAATAAGGGCGCCAAACT
>NC_068989.1:48426608-48428175 GCF_001194135.2 Octopus bimaculoides | reverse complement strand
GCCGCCCGGCCGGGAAAAGAGAATGAATAAGGGCGCCAAACTTGGATATTGATGACTACGCATGCGCACGAGACAAGGCGTTACTACAAGCTTGTTGAAGGAGGCTAGTTGTGTGTCACATAATGCAATGTCTTGCTTCTTCTTTTTCGTCGGTCTGTTGCGCAGGATGTTGATAAGCGGTTGAGCTGCTTCGGCGCAATGTGGAAGAAAGCGACGGTAGAAATTTACGAGTCCCAAAAACTCACGGAGTTTCCGAAGAGACGTTAGGATAGGAAAATTCACTATGGCTTCCACTTTGTCAGGCAGAGGACGAATTCCATCTTTGTCAGCGATGTGCCCGAGGAAAGGCAGAGATGAGATACCGAAAATGCATTTTTTTGTGTTAATGGCTATGCCATACTCAGTTAGTCGCTGGAAAAGTTGTTTGAGGTGATCTTCATGTTCGGCCTCAGAGGCGCTCGCTACTAGCATATCATCGATATATGCGTAGACGAAGGGTAAACCTCTTGTGACAGTGTCGATGAAACGCTGAAATGTTTGCGCTGCATTTCGTAATCCAAACGGCATTCGCAAGAATTGATATGCACCAAAAGGAGTGGCAATTGTGGTTTTGGGGACATCGGTAGGTTCAACGGGTATTTGATTGTAGGCTCGAATTAAGTCTATTTTGGAGAAAATCCGTGCTCCGTTCAGCGAAGCGGAGAAGTCCTGCAAGTATGGTATGGGATAGGTGTCAACCACTGTAGCTTTGTTGAGAGCTCTGTAATCTCCGCATGGACGCCAGCCGTTTGTTTCCTTCTTAGGAACTAAATGAAGAGGGCTGGACCAACTGCTGTTCGACGGTTGAATTATCCCTAGATCTAGCATGTGCTGGAATTCCTGCTTTGCTATGCGCAGGCGGGCTGGGGGCAATCTTCTCGGTCGCGATGCTACCGGTGGGCCTGTGGTCTCGATACGATGCGTGATGCCATGTTTAATATCGGTGTTTCTAAATCCGGAAACTGGCGAAGAACATCCAAGTAACGTCCAGTGTGGGGAGATACAAGGATTGGTCCGACTGTGGGTATTCGTGCGGTAATGCCGCGCACAGTCAGATTGGTGGTGCTATCCACGAGTCTGCATCGTTTAACATCGACCAAAAGACCAAAGTGGTGTAGAAAGTCGGCTCCTATTATAGGTGTCGGTAACTTGGCAACAACGAAAATCCACTGAAATACTCGGCGAAGACCTAAATTCAGAGTCAAGGACTGTTCGCCAAAAGTCTGAATGGGAGACTGGTTAACTGCTTAGAGAAAAGTTAGCGTCTGTTTCCTGTGGCCGGAAGTTAGTGAAACGGGGATGATGCTAATTTCGGCTCCGGTATCCACGAGAAAACGGGTACCTGAGGTACAGTCGTGAATATACAACAGACGACTTTTGTTGGCTCGGCCAGGGACGTTCGTCGTCCTTATGTCCTGGCTTGGTCGTTTCCCGAATTATGAGGGATGTTGATTTTGTATGAGCAGAGTGGCCTGCATGAACGTGCGTCCTTTCCAAATTTCGCGTGGTAGAAACACAATCCAGAACG
>NC_068989.1:48407380-48424348 GCF_001194135.2 Octopus bimaculoides | reverse complement strand
AATTAGACAGATAATCGTTCTTGCGTAGCGTATGCGATCGAGCCACGAACTTTGTCTGCTTCTTGGCCGTGGTGTGTCTCTATTTATACATATTTGGTGGTCACAGCGCTGACAAGTCAAGCTATGTCTGGCTAGCGTTCCCTTGATTTATAGTGTCGAAGGTCAAGTGTTTTGGCCGTTAATTTTAGCCAAACATTTTCCTTGACATTTGTTATCTATTGTGAATTTCCTTAGTTTTGAATGTGTGGGAAACTAAACTTTTGACCGTGGGAAACATTTTCCTCTGAGGTCGAGTTGTGAGCTGAGAGATTTGGGTTCAGTTTTGAGTCGAAATGTCTCACAGCTATATAGATTGCGTGTTCATTCATAGAAGCAACAAAAGAAGCTAACTTTAAAATAACAATGGGACTTTATTCCTTCATAAAGTAACACAGTGGATCAAAGTAACAAACATTACAAATTCTGGTGGTTGTTCATCCATTGCTTTGATAATTCAGTTTGGGTTGCTGTTGGTTCATAGGTTCTGTTACATTAATTCTCCTCTGAAAAAAAAAAAAATTAAAAAAACGGCTGGATCTGCATAATTTGCCCTGATGAAAAACTTTCACCCATCTCACTTGTAAATAATTTGTTGCACTAATTTATGCAAAAAAAAGGAGGCTCCAAAACACATACGGATTAGTTGTTTGAAATATATTACACACAATGTGATTAGACCTTCGATCCAATTCCTGTCAACACTCAAAACAGCACAGGACTCAACAAATGTCTGAACACTCACATGATAGGTATGCTGACCAATCCGTAACGATTAATGTGATGAGCCTATATAACTCAAATGTTTTTTTATATACCATAATAGAAATTGGTCTCGCTACAATGTAATAAAGTATTGGTCAAGCGCAGTGGATTTTCAAAATTGTGAGAGTCTTAGTTGAGGTGCCTTATGGTGTTTTTCTTGCTCTTTACATTGTAAGTTCATGGGTGGTTAGTTTAATCCATCCTTCTCTTTAACATCGTCACCAGGTCCTGTTGTAAGCATTCAGATCAGGTCTCTGACTAGAAGGCGACTTCCTCCTGACCTCATCCAGCCTTGGAAGTCCTAAAGAGAAAGGTTATAGATGATGTTCTTCTCAACCCTGATTAGCGATAAAAATGTGCAGATGACGACTCAAGACATGTTTTGGTTCTGTTAGAGCTCTGTACCGACTGCATTGCGTTGAGAAGGTTTAATAAGACCAAACATGCATGGAGACGTCTCCCGTCTTTGTTAAAACTTTAAAATAATGTTAATACTTGAGCCGATATTGTTTTTCTTTTCTATTTTTTACCTAGTGGTATAATAATTTCCAATTAAGCTAACAGTTATTTTAGATTAAATACACTTCCAATTTCTTTTAGAGAGTAGGGTGTTAGTTGAACGGGATTTAGCTACTATTTCTAACAGATCGAATAACCACATTGGGATTTCGTCGTTTCTCCCAGGAGCAATGGTTATATAACTGAATAAACATAAGATTGGTTAATGTTTTCTGGATGAAAGGAAATATTAAGAATGGCATTAATAAATTTCTTAACGCCTGAAAAATATTTGGCATCCCAGAACATGAGATCCAGATGCGCTAAAAAATAAAAATATATATATAGAAAGCGAAACACGAACGTTTTTAGAGATAAGAAACAATGTATGTGTTAGCCTTTGACATATGTAAGCGTTAACCACTGTCAAGGACATTTAAAACATAAATGAAGCAGAAACCATTCTGCTGAGATGCCAAGATGGTATAAATTACTCCAGGTTATGATAATTATTAATAAACTACAATATACTCGATTTTTAATTAATAATTTTAAAATTAAATTCCGAGAGTTGTCCTGCAAAAGTCCTAATTATCTCCCTTTAACCTTCTTAATGAACATGGCGGCCTCCATGGTTCGAGATCGTGTGTGCAGGTGCTTGTTGCGACAAACGAAACATTTAGAGCATGTATTTTGTCAGAACTCTGTTCGGAATGCTTCCTACTATGTCTTGTAAGTTCCCTATGATTTACAGAAAACACTGTTATTCTTATTCTATTTCATTAATAGAGTTTCTGTTTGGTCCATTCGACGCATGCTATTTCTGTTTTATCTCCCTTCGATGTGAAGGTTACTGCAGATTCTTTATTTGTTATATGACCCCAGTGTTTGTGCGTGTGAATGTAAGGGTGTGTATTTGCCTGTGTATGTGTTTGAATGAGTATGTATGTTTGTATATGCAGTAAGGAGAGACCTCGTCTGATCTAGGACTGTTCTCTGTATTTTAAATGTAGAACCAGCTGATTGGAAGTATGGGAAGAGTTCTAAAGTTTAGTAAATTGTTCTCGTGAAGTCTATTAATAAAACGTCTATTCAATCACTGTGTAATTTAACTTTAAAAAATATTCAGTTTCTTTTTTTATATTAATATTTTTTCTCTAAATATGTAAGGTGTCGGCAAGTGGACTCTTATGAACTAGAGTATTTCTGTTATTTCTTGTAATGTTTCTTTACTTACGAAACTAATGTCCTTGAGAATGAATGAACGTCACAGAATCTTATATACTCGTCATTTATATTTTTAGAGTCTTTTGTCTTTGTGTTTTTTTTCTAAAAATATACGACACGATTCATTCTGACATTTTCCTCCGAATTCAAACAAAACAATGTAAACCCTATATATTGCCTTGCTAGACCTGTTTATTGTTATATTTACTTCAATTGTCTATTAAATAGAGTGTGACTATGTACGAAATAACTTATAAATATCGCAGGAAACACTCGATTGGGTATAAGCAGAATATATATGCACACACACAATTACGTATTATATAAGACTAATCGGGTAAAACCTTGCTTTCCCAGTATGTTTTCGAAACTTTGTTTCGTTATTTCTGAAAATCTTTCAAAATTTATTAGATAACTTCAAAGGGTTCTCGAGAGTGTTTGTTGACTTCTAGCCCGAACAAATCTTGAACTCATAAATACTATCGATCTTATGTTGTGTAGGCGTGCACTTAAATATCAGTAAGTACGGGGGGTGATAGAACCAATGTTTTCCTTCACCTAAATTTCTGGCCAATTGGATAGAATCGTTAACGTTTCAAAAATATATTTTGCAGTGTAACAACCACGTGTATATAACTGACATTTGTCGAATATGTATTGTACAATACAAAGTGATATTTCGAACGCAGTATCACCGTTAAAACAGCAGAAAAATTGAGTATTATTACCCTTATAAGGTAGAAAAAAGTTTTTTTAGTATTTGTTTCAGCTCTTTCGGTTTTGAGTTCAAATCATACCAAGATCAACTTTGCCTTTCATCCTTTTGGAGTTGATAAAATAAAGAATACACTTTTACTGTTTCGTAAAACCAGACGCGTGTAATATTTGGTTTCTACCTCATGAAGAAAGAAAAAGGGAAAGAAACTGTGTGGCGGTTTCCTTTGCTAAGAATTTGATACTATTACACCCATCTCTCAAGACTGGTGTAATAATAAAATAATGTTAAATAAAGTGACAGTTATGTGCTAAGGTCGATGGTGTTTGCTAAACCTCTCCACAAAATGTTGGCCTTGTGCCTAAATTAGAAATTATTAAGGTGGTAAGCTGGCAGATGCATTAAAGTGTTGGTAAAATGCCATGCATACTTCCAGCATTTTACATTCCTAGTTCAAATCCTGCCAAGGTTAACTTTACTTTTTATCTTCTCAGGGGATCAATAAAATAAGGTATCAGTCAAATGTTAAAATTGAGAATCACAGCTCTCTCATCTTAAAATTGTTGACTTTGTATCTAAATAAATCACTCTTATTATTGTTATGTTCAAGGTGGTGAGCTGGCAGAATCGTTTACCTGCTGGACGAAATGCTTAGCAGTATTTTGCCCATCACTATGTTCTGAGTTAAAATTCTGCTGCGGTTGACTTTATCTTTCATACTTCCAGGGTCAATAAAATAAGTACCAGTTGAACACTGGAGTCAATGTATTCAACTCTTCCCTCCCCTAAAATTGTTGCCCTCATGGCAAAATTTGAAACCATTATTTTGTTCAACTTCTGCCTTGGTCAACTGCTTTTCATCCTTTTGACTCAGAAAAACAAGTACTAGTTGTGTACTTGAGTCTATGTAATCAACCAGTTCCCTTCCCCAAAATTTCAGGTCTTATGCTTATATTATTATTATTATTAAATTGCTTAAACAGAGAACAAATGGAAGCACTCATCACCTTCTCAAAGGTCCTTGACTGGTGGGAGGAAGAGAATAATTTATTCACTGCCTGGAATGTTTGCAGTCAGAGAGGACTCACCTAAAGGTGCTGTAGGGTTGAATGGTGGTGTTAAACCAGGTGATAGATTAAGTTTACAACCCCAAGAGAACCAAATGACAGACTTTCACATAGTTTTTGTTTACTAAATTTCATTCAGAAGTCCCAGTCCAACTCATACTAACATGGGAAATTGGACGTTAATCAATTGAACAATGCCCCAAGTTATTCTTTAGAAATATTGGGTAAATACCCACCCAAACCTTTTTTTACTGAATGGTTCAGTGGATATAATCTTGGGCTACAAGCTTAGCAGGTTCAAATCCTTTGTAGGAATTTTGTGTCTCACTTACATTGGCTGATACTGTTACATTTTATTTAACCCTTTACCTGTCTTGTGTTATATGTGATGTCCTAAACAAGCTAAAGGTTAAATCAGGTGTTGTGTATCATGTGATAAGCAGAACATATTTCCCTGGCATCCATTTGTCATATGTGATACACATTCCCAATTTTTTTTAACAACGAAATTAACTTGGGACTTATGAAAGGAAAGCTTTATATCTCTCAATGTATGAAACTTGGACAAATTAAGAGTATGAAAACATGTTTAAACATTGTGGACAAACTTATGAAAATGTTTTAAATAGGCAAAGGGTTAATACCAACAGCTAACCTTTGAATACCTCTAGGGATGTTCATTCTATTGCAGGCATTTGGGCCAGGTCTCTGGTCTAAGGTTGATTTCCTCCTAATAATTTCAAAGACCCTAAAAAGTGGCATAGGCACTGCTCTTTCTCTTCTTATTAAGTTAAGAAAAAAGTGACCATGCACACCAAATTCATTTGTGTTCATCTTCAATACATTAAAGTTATAAAATCAATGTTTGGATGGAAAACCTATTTTATTTTGAATTTTTTTCTTTTTCTTTATTTCAGATTGCCAGAAATACCACCAGACACAGCTGAAACCAATGCTGTCATGCGATTTAAAGAACTCCCCAAATTTGGTTTCATAACGCCAAAGGATGTCGTGTTGGGTGCTGCTAAACTTGCCATTGAATTTGAAACTAAATTAGGCAACCATCTAGAACAGTTAAAAGGTTTGTAGCTTAGATTTATTTTCAGTCTTTTGCTTCTCTTTTAATTACAATTAATTGCAATTAATTGTCTATATTCAAATATATATTCATGTTGTAACAGTATCAAGAAGTTCTTAGCAAAGAACAGACCACTATATTCAGCATTTATTGACCTGGAGAAGGCATTTGGCAGAGTGACATGCTCTGTAGTGGTGTTGAAAAATGGCTCATGAGTACCATGGAAGCTATGTACAAAAATACTGTTAACAAGATGAGAATTAGCAAGGAGTTCAGCGAGGAATTCAGCATGTAGGAAGATATCTCTCAGGGTTTGGTTCTTAGCCCTCTTCTGTTTATTGTAGTTCTTCAGGCTAAGACAGAAGAGTTTAAAAGTTACAATTCATGGGAACCTTTGTATGCTGATTACCTATATCATTGTTGAATCTTTGTAAGAATTATAGAAAAAAATTCTGAACATGCAAGCAAATTTTTAAATAGGCAAAGGGTTGATGCTAACACCTAACCTTTGAATACCTTTAGGGATGTTCATTCTATTGCAGGCATTTGGGCCAGGTCTCTGGTCTGAAGTTGATTTCCTTCTAATAATTTCAAAGACCCTGTAAAGTGGCATGGGCACTGCTCTTTCTCCTCTTGTTAATTTTAATTTGTAGGAAAGAAGACAAAACTCTCCTGCCATCTAGGAACAGGCTATGTTTAGCTTGCAGAAAATGAGTTGGTAGGAATGCCTTGTGGTATACTCAGTGTGTAGGTGTAAAGCAGGTGCATTAGGATCATATGCAGGTTGACAGAAGGTCTCTATGTATAGCAGACTAGCAAGACTAATAGCAGTTAGAGTACTCGTGAAATAAATTCTTTCAAATGATCTTGAGACTCCTTAGAAGTATTTGAGAATTGAATGACTTAATTAGTGACTGAGGAAGATGTTGAAAAAGCATAGTTATCTGAGTGAAAATGGGGTGAAAAAAGTGTTCAGGAAGCTGTTACTTCTGCAAACAAAAGCGAGATTCTCTCTCTTAGTGAAAAGTAGATAAGATGTATGTATACAAAAAGTGATGCTGCATGATACCAAACATAAGTATTGAATACATAGGATGTGTAAATATTGGAAAGGAATGAAACAAATATGTTCTATTGGATGTGTAATGTTTGAATAACATGGTACAAATGAACTAAGAGAAAAACTGGGTACAAGGGGAATCAAATGTCATGTGCAAGAGAGAAAACTGTACAACTACAGGCATGTAATGTGTATAAAAGATGGCAGTTGTGTAAAGAGGTAGCACGTGATCCAAATGGAAAGAAGCTGCAAAAGAGGAAAACAAGGAAAAGTGATGAAAATTGATCCAATGTATCCTTCCATTTTTTTAAGGCAGTGATCTATGTTTAGTTCAAATTCTGAAGCAGACACATCATCAAAGTATTGTTAATATTGATTGTTTTGTTTATATTGATTGTAATAGTGATTGTTTTAAGGCGGCGAGCTGACAGAAATGTTAGCACGCCGGGCGATATGCTTAGCAGTATTTATTTCTTTATTGCCCACAAGGGGCTAAACATAGAGGGGACAGACAAAAGGATTTAGTCGATTACATCAACCCAGTGCGTAACTGGTACTTATTTAATTGACCCCAAAAAGATGAAAGACAAAGTTGACCTCGGTGGAATTTGAAATCAGAACGTAGCGGCAGACGAAATACCACTAAGCATTTTGCCTGGCATGCTAACGATTCTGCCATCTCGCCACCTTATGCTTAGCAGTATTTCGTCTGTCTTTATGTTCTCAGTTCAAATTCTGCCGAGGTTGACTTTGCCTTTCATCCTTTCAGGGTCAATAAATTAAGTACTGGAGTCGATCTAATTGACTGGCCCCACTTCCCTAAAATTTTGGGCCTTGTGCCTTGAGTAGAAAAGAATGTTGATTGTTTTGTTTCTTTGTTCTTTAGATCCTCAGATGGAGAAAACATTTGAGAATGTTTTCAATCCTATTGAGGAAATCTCAGTTCCATTAAACTATGCTTGGCGCCTTGCTAAACATCTCAGCTACATAAAAGGGAATGAAAAATTCAGGGAGTCTTTCCAGAGAGTAAGTAGATATATGATTTCTTTGTATTATTTGTCTGTCTATTTCTCTCTTTCTCTTCCAAATGATTATTTTTGTAACAGCAGATGAGACATGGAAGTCAGTTTTAACAGGTCAGTGAATTCTTGGCTACCAAACAGATAGCTGTACTTCTTTTTCTTTGTGTACATTCTAAAATGAATGTATTGTTTTCATTGTCAACTCCAAGTCAAGCATGATTAAACAGACCTTTGTTCAATGGCATTCCAAATGTGACCATCCTGTCTATTTTCAAGTATATTGTTGTATTTAGGATTATAGCATTTGTTACCTCATTCCTTTTTTTTTTTTAATTGGGAGGATATGATGTGAGGGAAATTTAGCTGTTATTTCTATCTGGTTGTACAATGGTTGTACTCTCTCCTTGGTTATCAAACAGATAGTTGTTTTTCTTTTGTATTCCTTCTGGAATATCTACATATTCTAACTAGGTGTTCTTTCTGAGATATGTGGGTGGTACTATAGTGTCCAGCATTTTGTAAAAGATTTGTCTCAGCCTTATTTTATTGACCCTTGAAGGATGAAAGGCAAAATTCACCTCAGTGCATAAAAATATACCATTAAATACCACAAGGCATTTTGTCTGATGCTCTAATAATTCTGCCAATGTGCTGCCCTTTTTGTATTGTTACATACTACAAATCTGGATGGGTGTAAGACCAATTGAATCAATTCTAATCATATTATTGCTGTATGGATATGAAAAGCAAATTCAACTCCTGTGGGATTTGAATTCTGAACATAAATGTTTACTTTTTCTATTCCTCAGCTATCGAAATAATAATGATAATAATATTGATTTCAAATTTTGCCACAAGGCCAGCAATTTCGGCAGGGGTGGGTAAGTTAGTTGCATCAAACCCAGTACTCAACTGGTACTTATTTTAATTGACCCTGAAAGAATGAAAGGCAAAGTTGATCTCAGCAGAATTTGAACTCAGATCATGAAGATGGATGAAATGCCACTAAACACTTCACCTAGCTTGCAAACAATTCTACCAACTTACTGCTTTAACAATGATAATAGTAATATTAACATCCTATTGATTTTTTATTAGGTAATGGAGTCCTAGATACACTGTTTGAATTAAAAGATAAGATAATCATGATGGGAATGCTTTTGGCCATAGGTCTTCTGCTCAGTCAAAGCTCAGGGCATAAAAACAAAAATTGATCACTTTTATTGAACACAAATATTAAATACAAATTCAGATTCTCAACTGAGGGGTTTGCTTTTGTAACACTTGTTTATTTCCTTGGCATTACCATGGAGTTAACAGTAGTCATCATGATCATCATTGTTTAAATTACTAATTTTCCATGCTTGCATTGAGGCAGATTTTCTTCAGCCAGAAACCCTTCTTTTTGCCAACCTTCACCTGTTTCCAAGCAAGGTGGTATTTCTTTATGGCCTGACATGTTTTTGTAGATTAAAAATGGATACTGCTTGTAAGATGGTGACACTCATTTACAAGTGTCTTGTGATATCAAGGCAAAGACACAAAACACACACACATATATACATACAATGGGCTTCTTTCAGTTTCTGACCCATCAAATCTAGTCTTTAACTTTTCTTATTTTACTGAGCTGAAAGGATGAAAGGCAAAGTTGAAGTTGGCAGGATTTGAACCCAGAAAGTAAAGAACTGCAGGGCATTTTGTCTGACAACTCTACTAATCCACCATCTTCAGTTATGGAATAATAATAACCATTATTCTTATTTTTATTATTATCCTTTGCAGTATTTATTTCTGTTTCTTTATGCTGTGAGTGTAAATCCTGAGGTCAACTTTACTTTCAAGGCTTTGGTTGATCTTAAGCTATAGTAGCAGGCATTCGCTTAAGATACTTCACAGTGGGACTGTACCTGAAATCATATGGTTGAGAATCTTCTTAACTATACCATTGGCTGTACAGCTGTTAAATTATCAGCTGTTGTATAACTATTTAAATTCTATCTTTTACCTTTTAGATTCATTCACAAGTGGATCAAGCTAAGAATGAGAGGTGGATAAGTGAACCATTGTATAATGCAGTAAAGGTAAGTTGTTACACAACCACTAAATATTTATTTGTTTCTACACTTCTCCAAATATTAAAGACAGTATGTGTGTCCCCTAAACAAGCAGAGTTGAATAGATCTTTTGATAGCTACACTCAGGCTGTTTATACTCTTGCTAATATTTTCCTATTAATTTCAGCTCTTATACAAACCTTTAACTACATTGCTCAGATAGTTTCTCTTGTTAATTTAATCCTAACCACTCAGCTATGAAGATTTTACCATACTATTTATTCAAGGGCTTCAATCTATGAAGACCTCATTTTTTCTATGCCTTCTTTGTGTTACTTAGTATCTCTCTCTCCCTCTCTCTCTCATTTACATAGCACATTGGTATCACTTCTCTGGGTGAAATCACAATAACTCTTGAGACACTAAATTATTTTCTTCATGGAACTGTATATTACTGTACTCTCACAGCTATACATCACTATAATCTTATGTCTGTACACCACTACATTATAAGCTTTAAATATACAATGTTAAAAATAAAACAATATTACTCAATAACTAATATATGCGCCCACACCTGAACCATAAAAGAAGCTTCCACACAGTTTTCATCCACCCAATTTTACTCACAAGGCTTGGGCGACCCAAGCTTGTGCTAGAAGACATTCTCAGGGTTCCACATTGTGGGAACCATGCAGTTGTGTCCAACACCCACTGTCTTCAGGACCCTTACTAACAATTATATCCAGTCCTTTCTCCCCAGAACTTTGACCCTCTGGAATCTGCTCCCTACTTGTGTCTTTCCTTTAGAGGGTGTTGATTTGCAACTGTTTAAGCAGAGCATTGATATGAGTAAGTTCACCAGTTTCAGAGCTCCTGTAAAGGTTATGGGCACTGCAAGTGTAAAAAATAAAAACGAAAAAAAGGGAATTTCTAAATCACACAACTATTCATTCATCTCCTTTAATCCTTTAGCATTCAGATTAGTTTGCCAAACATAATGCTTATTTATTCACCTTGTTTTGAATTAATCATATATTATCTTGTAGCTTTGTGATTTTGATTATGGGATTATTTACTTTTTGTTTGACATTGTAGGGTAGGCGTAAGAGAGTGTTTTTGACCAGTTTGAACATAAAACAAATAAAATATTTTGGCCGGATATGGCTGGCTTAAATGCAAAAGGGTTAAAGTATTTATGTATTTATTTATAATTTTCTTCTCTTGTTTTCAGGAAGTGAATGCAGACCGTTCTAAATTGGATTGCTACCAGCAGCAGTTACTTAATCTTTATCTATTAGAAGGCCACTTAAATGGCATTGAGATCAGTGGGTCCAGCAGGAAAAAGTTTATTGATATCTTACGCAAACTAACACGTGAAAGGAATACATTTAGGTAAGATATACTACTCACAGTTGCCAAACAAGTTTCTTTGTTCTGTCTCTGCCTCCTATCCTCTCCCGACAGCTTCTGTACCTCCTTAATGCCCCTTCTTATTTTTCTCCCAAGACCTAACTCCATGGCCCCTACACCTCTCTCACCTTTGCTGAGTCTAATGATTCCTCTATCCTAGTTTATTGTTCCCTACATGTCCCCTTTCCCTCACATCTTTATATACTTCTTCTTATAATATAGGATAGCCCTAGACCCCTCTACACTATCCACTCTATCACCTTTCCACACACACTATCCTCCCACTTTTCTCAATCATCCTATCCCTAATCTATTCCTTCTCTACCATGGTGGTTAGTCTACAATCCACTATCTTATCAGTTCCTGCCAAACTGTCCAGCCTGTACAAGCATGAAAACCTGATGTTAAATGATGATGATATCCTTCAACTGTATTTTTTAACCTTCAACTATCATAATACTAATGAAGTTAAATTCAGTGAGATGTCTGAAGATGTCTTTGCCTCTATTCTAAATGTGTACAAACAAGAAATTACATATTTTTAAGTATATTTGGCCTTCTTTGTAGGAATTAATGGTAAATGAAACCACTAGTTAGTGGCATATAGCTGATCCTTGAGAATGTTGCTTGCAAAGCTTTCATTTCTCTTTAATTCTTTTGATATCAACCCAAAATCTATATTTCTATGTTATTAACATACATGAAACCACTCTTGTTTAATTTTCTATGTTCAAATTAAAACAAATGTCCTTTAAAATTTCATTATTATATGAAGGATGATAACTTAAAAAGTTTGCTTGTATTTACATTATATATGGTATTCAAATTTATCTTAGTATAATACTCAACACTTATAACTTGTTTACTTTAAAGTGGTGGTTCATAATTGAGGTCCATATGACCTTTGAAGTCCATAAAAGATTTTGTTAAAATTTATCTACACTAAATTAGTTGTACTTCTACAATACACAAAATATTTTGATAATTATTATTATACAATTTGTAATAATATTTAATTATAAAAATATAATAGGATTTTTTTAACATTGAATAGCTAAGAGAGTCTATCCAAGTAAAATAGGAATCAAAGGGTCCATAGTTGAAAAATGGTTGAGAAAAACTACTTTAAATGAATGATATGGTCACAGAGCTAAGAAAGAAACAATAGAATTTTAGTGTGACACAATAAATTTTAAGCCAGAGAACATAAATAGAGAAGAGTCTTATATGCATTAAAATAATCAATTGAATAGACTATCTTAGCATCAGATACAATATCTCAAAGGTTTTGTTCTTTCTCTCTGCATTCTGAGTTCAAATCCCGCCCAAATCATATTTGCTTTTCATTATTTTGGGGTTGTTAAAAAGTGTACCAAGAGTGATGGATTGGTTGAACTTAAAAAACTTTGGATCAGATACCTTGCTGTATTTCCTCTGAAATTTTGCTTTCTTAGTTCAAATTTCACCATGGCTCACTTGAGTGGTAGACTTCAATCCATTGCCTTGTTTAATAACAATACCTGGCATCTTGGGTGCCTTTAGTGGAGTCCATTCTGTTGCAAGAATTTATGCTGGGAGAGTTATTAACCAGCCGGATAAAATGCTTAGCAGCTTTTCTTCTGGCTTTATGTTCTGAGTTCAAGTTCTACCAGGGTTCTTTGCCTTTCATCCTTTCAAAGTCAATAAAATAAAGTGTCAATTTTGAGCAGTGAGTGGGGCGTGGGGGTTCAATATAATCAACTAGTCTCTGCCCCCACCCCCCAAATTTCCAGCCTTATGCCTATTGTAGAAAAAGAAAAAAAAACAAACTCATACCAAGTCTCCAGTGTAAAGATACCTTACTCTCTCTCACCTGTCTCAGGGGCCTTGTAAAAATTCATGGGTAATGCTTACCATCTTTACTTAAAAAAGCAAATTTAAAAAAAAAAAAATCATTTATTAAGGTATTATTATATAAGATATATTTCTTTTTCAATTTGTTCAGGAGCAAAGTGATGGTGTGTCAGAATATGTTTTCTCAATGGGTCACTGATTACTCTTTTGTCAAAAACATGTCTCCTGCTATAATATCCATGATGGCTGCTGACAAGTAAGTTGAATTTCTTTGTTTTGGAAACTTTTGGCTAATTTTGTAAATTCTACAGCTATACACACATTCTTTCAAAACTAGACATCACCTTTCCACAGGTGCAAGCAACTATTATGTGGTGAAGAAGTTCACTTTGAAACCACGTGGTACTGCATTCAATCTCACTGCCAGTAGTACATTGTGTGTCTTGTACTAATATCTTGTAAGTGAAACTCACAGAAACAATGCAGATGCTCATTGTGTGGGTGTACATATATGCTGCTAGCATGAGAAAATGCTCTAAGTCCACCCTGTAAATATAACCAAAATGAGCAGTGTGACTTTTGTTTAGTATAATGAAAATGTAAAGGTTCCAACACTACATAGATGTATGGTGCCAGTGCCATGTAAGAAGCACCCATGCCAGTACTACATAAAAATACCTGTGCTTGTGCCACGTAAAAGCATCCATTACACTCTGTAAAGTGGTTGACATTGAGATGGGCATCCAGCCATAGAAACCCATGTTAAAACTGACATGGAATCCAGGCAGGCCTTCAGCTGGCCAGCTCCTGTCAAACCATCTAAGCCATGCTAGTATGGAAGACAGACGTTAAATGATGATGATGATGTACAATATGACTTCTAGTTATCAAAGCCAAAATGTACAATATAACCTCTATCTAAGGTAGTGAAAATGTATAATATGAGCTCAAGTTTGTATAGCTGATATGTGCAAAATTATCTGATGTAAGTATAGCTGGAATGTAATGAATGACCTCTAGTTAATATTTTAGGTATTGCCTTGTGGTGTATTTTATTACTGATAAAGACAGAGAATTCTGACCAAGTCTACATCACTCTCTGCCACTGTGGCCACCACCATAGACTGTGTGAACATATTAAAACAGACTGGTGTGTTGTGGGGTAAAATATAACATGTCTGTACTGCCAAACAGCAAATCACTGCATGTCAGAGTATGGTTCTCTACTAGATGGTAGTATGGTTTATTTAGAATAACAGAATTATTGCTTAGGGTTAGCTGTTTGATTACCTGCCATAGATCTGTGTAATCAAAGCTGGCTTGATGCTAAGCAACAACAGCTAAATACAATGATTTCTTGCCAAATACTTCTAATATATATAATATGATCTGAACTAATACTGTTAAGATGTTCAATATTGATTTGAAACTAATAATATATACTTGACCTCTTCTAATATGTATTTGACTTTTACTAATTACAGCTTGAGTCTGATTGATTAGGCCTTCATCAAATAGTTTTAGTGTTGCTTGGTAAGAATACAGCAGACCATGAACTATGTAGAGAACTTAATGTGATATATATGTGTGTGTGTGTGTGTGTGTATACACATGCTACAGCATAATTTCTTTCTAACAAATTTTTCTCACAAGGCATTGGTTATCTGAGGCTATGATGGCAGACACTGGTCCAGGGGATCAAACCTAGAACTGTTGTGTATGGAAATGAACTTCTTAACTGCATGTCCATGTCTACACACATTTTTCCATGTTTTAAATATTCTTTTTCTTTCAATTTTACATAAAGCTTATCGCATCACTTTAACTCTAGTTAATTTCATGAACTTTTTCATTCAAATCCTGCTACAGTCAACCTTGCCTTTCATCCTTTTGAGAGTGATAAAAAATAGTTATCAATCCAGAGTAGTGTATTGGCAGAACTGTCTGATTGTCAGACTAGGTACTTTGTGGTGTTTGTTTTGGCTATCTACATTTTGATGAGATGTCTACAAACACCCTGATCAACCCTTAGGACTAGTGGAGTGACTAAAGCAAATCCTCAAAATGAAATTCCAACACCAAATAAATGTTACTGAGCAAAGTCAAGAGGAGGTTCCTCCAGTTGGAGAATCAGGTGTTCTAGTGACTTTATCGTTCTTTAACTTACAAATAATTAGATACTGAACAGTATAGATATAAAAAATAAAATCTTTTTTTCTTTTTAAAAGCAGAAAAATTTGTCGGCAGCCAGCCATGAGGATCGGTGAGTTCGATCCTCATGGCTGGCTGCTGACAAATTTTTCTGCTTTTAAAAAGAAGAAAAGAATTTTATCCTTTATATCTATACTGTTTAGTATCTGTGTTGAATAAAATTTATCTTTCTACTTGTTCTACCATACATTTCAGCGCTTCGAAAAACAAACTTGTTTGTTTACATACGACGTTACAAATAATTTTTTAGAACAGACACAATTATGGGAATATTTTTTAGAAAGGCTGACATGTTTTCAGAAAATGTACATCCCCAGACTAAAAGCCTTACAATATTTAGTCTAATTCCTCTATGTTCTAAGTTCAAATTTCCATTGAAACTGATTTAGTTTTTCTTCAGTCCATAGGCCTAAATTAAATACCAAAACTGTTTCAGTAATATATTACAGTACCAAACCATCTGACTGTAAACTATATTTCTTTCTCAAAAATTGTTGGACTGCTGTTTGGTCTAAAGAAACCATTAAGTGTCCTTGTAATAATTTTATGTTTAACATGAAACTGTATTTCAATTACCAGACAACAACCCAAAGTTGGACCATGGCAAGTCACACTTCAGAGTCAGGTATACCAAGCATTCCTGGAGCACTGCCACAACCGGACACTTCGTTGGAATGTATGGCAAGCATACAATAGCCGTGCAGGACCAAAGCATCAGGAACGAGATCTTGCGAACCACAAAATTATTCATGAAATAAGGCTTCTTCGGTAATATATATAAATATATATATTTATTATGAGATTTTTTTTTTTTCAGTCGTTGCAATATGTTTGAGATGAGAATGAAAAGTGATCATTGAATGGTAAAAAAATATTGTAAATTTGTAATGGCTTTCAGTCAGAGGTAAGATAGACCCAGAGAAGACTTGGAGGTCAAGATTGAATGCATAACATTTTTTCATTAATGAATCTTAGAATTTTGAAATGTACTAATTTTCATCCAACTTAAAAATTGTGAAATTTGTTTACTCTCTTTGTTACACTTCAAAACACAAGGATGTCAAAATATTTTACTTAAGAGCTTCTATCATCATCACCATTATCACTATCATCATATGTCTGTTTTCCATGCTGGTATAGGTTGGATGGTTTGACAGGAGCTGACCAGCTGGAGAACTATCCAAACTCCAATTATCTCTCGTGGCATGGTTTCTACAGCTAGATGCCCTTCCTAATGCCAACCACTTTACAGAGTGTGCTGGGTGCTTTTTATGTGCCACCACCAAGAGTGCATTTTATGTGGCATCAGCACCTGTAAAGGATAAGCCTGTATGTATGGCAGCAATCTTACTTGGCTTGATGTGTCTTCTCAAGTACAGCAAATTGCCACTATTCCCAGACCTTTAGAATTTAGTAATTTTTAAAATGTTTTTTTACACATGAAAATACACCTCCACCACCACCATCTTATCTTAATGGACATTTTTCTATGATTGTATAGGTCAGACAGAAATTAGGCTGAATTCTGTCATCAACCCTCATCCATATTCTATCAGTTTTATGAATATACCAGCCTGATCTAGCCTTTCACATCTACCCTAGTGTCATTTTAAAAATAAACAATCACATCTTCAAAATTTTAAAGCTACAAGATAATGCATGATTAAATTCAAAACAATATGAATAAATATGTATTGCATTTGACAGAATAATCTGAATGCTAATGGATTAAATTAACTATATCATTCTTACATGATCAGTGTGGAATGTCAGTTTTCAGGATATTGGGTCTCAAAGACTAGCGGACATAGGTCTAAGAGGATTGAGAGGGGCCTGTCCCACCTTGTGCAGCATTGGAAAATAGACATGGAAATAATAATGATGGTAGTTGATAAAGTAATGGCAAATATCTAAATTTGCAAAACTAACCTAAAAAATTGGATTTAATACTGTTCAGTATATATATATATATATATATATATATAT
>NC_068989.1:48383414-48407132 GCF_001194135.2 Octopus bimaculoides | reverse complement strand
TAACTGGTTTCACTTTTTTAGAAAAAGATTATCAAAAGTCTTTGAGAATAATAAAAAATGTTAAAAAACAGTTTGAATATTAAAATGCATATATACATTCTTTGATGATAATAAGAGGAATATATTTAAAGTATAAAGCTTTGTATGAACTTTGTAGTGTTACATACTGATTATTACACATCTCTGATAACAAGATGAAAATGTTTGAAACAGTGTAAGTATGAAAATACATGTATGGAAAAATACATATAGATATTCTTTGATAATCGCAAAAATGAGGAGGAACTGACCTGGCTTTTTTCTCTCTTGTGTGTATTGAGGGAATGTTTTGCTGTCTTAAGAGACAGTATGACTGGTTAGCTCTTATGAAAATCACTCTGGATAAATCTCAGCAATAATCTTCTCAGACTCTCCAATATTTTAGAATTATATTAACAGGAACAATCGGGGTCAGGGAGTGGGACTTAAAAAGGCGGATATATATAATTAATGAGAGGGATGGAAGATGTAATATACGAGAATCTTTATTGATCGCTATAATCGTTTGGACTCATCTAGTATCGATCCCTCACAGGTAGGATGCTGCTGTGAATGTGCTTTACTACCATACAGTTTATTAACTACTAACTATATGTATATAAATATTTGTTTTGTGTTTGTTTCCGTCACTGTCCTAAACATTCGTTTGCCATTCCCAACAGCTTCTCTCTGTTGGCATGACCATTGAAATTGTAAGGATTTTTGGGATGATAACTGTCAAGGAAATGGCAGTGTCCTTTTTTGGTTGTGAATTTTCCATTTGTATCTTTGTTGTATTTCTGTTTAATTTTTGGAACTTATTATATAAAACTTATTTCTCCAGTTTTATTTATTAAGAACCGGTTTTTTTTTCTATTTCTTGCAGACAGGACATTGCTGACATTTTAGGGTATAACAGTTTTGCTCATATGTCTATGGAGACCAAAATGGCAGGATCTGTAGAGAATGTGCTCACCATGTTAGAAACGTAAGTTCCATACATATACCTATTTTCTTTATTCCTTTATTCGCTTACTTGTTTCAATCATTGCACTGTGGACGTGCTGGGGTATCAGTTTTGAAGAGTTTATTTGCCATAATTTATTCTGTACATATTTTCAAGTTTGGTACTTATTGTTTTGGTCTCATTTTGCCAAATGACCAAGTTATAGGGATGTAAATGGAAAAGGAAAACAAAACACAATATTCCAGCTAAAAATAAAAGTATTTTAAGAAATCAAAAAAATATCAAGTAGCTTCTACCATGGTCTCAAGAAGGGTCTGGAACTTCGCACATGTATTCCTCCTTCATCTTGGCCCACCAGCTTGGCCTTGATGTTGCTGGCAAACTGGTTGGTGTTTTTCTCAACTGCACCCCACACATAGTAATTGGGAATTAGGAGGCCAGAAATTGGGGCTGGAGAGGTCATAGAAAATCTTCAACAACTACTTCTGTGGAAGTATGCAAGGAGCCAAATCCTGTTGCCTTCCAACAGCAACCATCTCCAGTCAGAGTTTGACAACAGTCTCCAGCAGCTTCATGTAACTGTCTGAATTGAGCTTAAGACGTTGTTCAAAGATGTGGGGATGGATTCCAGTGTGCAGATGTAGTCAAATGCCTGGTGTGTTTGTTCCTGCTGGCTATAGCTTCATAGTCATCATTGCAGCTGTTCATGTCACATCTTACAGCCTTTACAGTGTTCACGAGCCTTGTGTAACATTCATGATGTTGGCATTTTGATGGCTGGTGCAAATCATCATGACACAGGTAATCTTTTCCAATATTTAGAAAGCTTCCAGTTCTCAATGTCAGTTAACTTTTTCTCAATTACAGTTTTAATCTTTATACTTCACTGTCTTTCATTGTTCACCAATACATCAAGCTGTTTCTGAAAAAAAAAAGACGTAAAAATTGTCAAATTTAGCTTGAACAACCTGTATAAGTATGTGAATTTTTTAGTTATACAGCCACATATTTTGGGGGAAGAATTGCTGGGGTTGATGATATGTAGTCCGACACTGAGGCTGACATATCTGCCATTTGTGTAGTATACTTTTCTACAGCTCTTCTTTTTGAGATACTGTCCTTGGTTAAGTGCAGATCATGTTTGGGCATCTAGAATGATATACTTTACCAAATGGACCATGAGGCAAGCATGTACTGCACACTATCAACTGGACCAAACAATCAGTGAAAAGTCAGTTAATGGAAGGTATGCACGGCAATGGCTTGGGAGCAATTTGGGCATCATTGATGACAGTCTTAGTAGTCTTGTCTGGAATACTAGGTTGGGGATTATGGACAATCTACAGTGGGACATTACCTGTTCTAGATAAACTCTACTGGTATTGAAGCCACCATCAACGGAACTTAAGTGGTGAGCTGGCAAAATGCTTAGCAGCGTTTTGTCCATTTTTACATTCTGTGTTCAAATGCTGCCAAGGTTGATCTTGCTTTACATCCTTTCAAGGAGGTCAATTAAATGAGTGCCAATCAAGTTCAAGGGTCGATGCAATCAACTAGCTCCCACCCCTAAGATCCTATAGTTGAAAGGATTATTATTATTATTATTTTTACTACTATTATTATTATTAGTAGTAGTAGTAAGCTGGTACATGCTAATTTGATTAACAGGGATTTTATCTTGAGGTTCAGTGACAACAAGTTTTCTCAAATCTTAAGAACTTTCCTTAAGATTCTTGCAGAATATAAGATGATACTTTTCTGCAAGACAACAATGCAAGTTTAAATTCCACTTTTTTCAGTCTTTTAGGAAGCATTTTAGGTGTTGTGCCAAGTGCACCAATTACTACAGGAATAATTATTGTCTTGGTCTCCTCAGCTCCCTGGCTGGATCCTAATGTTTCTCAATTTTTACAATTTCTTTGGTATTGAGTCTACTATCATAGGGAATTGCAAAATCTATGACCTTACACTGTTTGTTTATTTTGCTCCTCTAGGATCATATATCGTCTTCTTGCTTTTATTATTATTATTATTATTGACTCAGCTTTGGTCTTATTCCTTGTAGGATCTATGTGGGGAGCAAGTTACTACCTGTAATCCTAGGTATCCATAAGCTTTCACTAGTCTTTCTAGTGTTTAGAACCCTCCTGATAATCTTTCCTGTCCCTAAGAGGCAAACTTTCTGTAGAAGCTCTACAGTACATTCTATTCCAGTCTCCTTCAACCATTTGTCTATATCTTTACTTATTGGTCCCAATGCACCAATTAACATAGGCACAACCTTTACAGTTTTTATTATTATTATTATTATTTGTTTGTTTGTTTAGATATAAAAATCATTTTAAACCTATTGCTAAAGAAGAATTAGAAGAGTTGCAGGATTTTGCTGTTTCTGAAGGCTTTCCCCATGAGTTACAGTGTTGGGATGTTCCTTACTGGAGAAGGATACACAAAAACCAGTATTATGGGTGAGTAGAATTACAAATACACTTTCTCTGTTTTCTTTGTGGCTGCAAATAATTTATTTTTCATAGTTAGGTAACATGAGACATGTAGAATGAAGAATCTTGGTTCAAACTCAACAAAATACCTTAAGTTTCACTTCCCAATCCACACTAAGTTCTTTTTGCCTATCTTTCCTCCACACTACTACTATACTCTAGAAATCCCTCTTTGGTTTATTTTAAATGTTAACTAGGTGTTCAGATGATTGATTTAAAAACCTAGCACTCCTTGTTCATGTACATCATATGTCCATAGCAGTACAAATTCCTCTCCTGCATACATAAAATGTTCTCTTATCTATGGCCTACTTTCCATGCAAATTGATGTTATATTTCCAAAAGGCTTTATTTGCACCATTTCTCTCTAGCCCTTCTACATTTAACTGCCTATGTCTCACTACATTGAAGTATATTTGTACATTAATGCAGACATCATGGTTGTGTGGATGTAGGTTCACATATGGTTCTATAGTTAAGCTTTGTGAGTGGATATAGTTGACAGAAAATGAAAGAAGCCTGTTGTATGTGTGTGTCTGCGTTTGTGCATGAGTATGTTTATGTCTCCTTATCTTGATATTACATGCTAATTGTAAGCAGCTTCAATTGTTTGCAATCTTCCAAGTAAATGTGTGGCTAATGTACTGTTTACATTCAAAAGACTAGGGGCAAGTGTTTCCTTATTTGGAAACAGGAGAAGTTGGTGTTAGGAGCAGCATAGGGCAGTTGAAAATCTGTCTCACCGAGTTTCCTCTAACTCATGCAAGCATGGTGGAATAGTAGACATTAAAATGATGATGATGATGATGATTTCTATAAATTTCCTAAAATATGTCTTTACCATTTTTTATTTCTTTGTTTATCTAGCATCAATGAAAGCCAGATAGCTCAATATTTCCCGTTGTCTCATGTTTTGAATTCTCTCTTCAAGTTTTGTGAAAAACTTTTTGGAATTATAATCAAGGTTTGTGAACAGTTATCTCAAGTACATCATAATAATTTGTCACTTTGAGGGGAGGGGATTTAACAGATTATGTTGACTCCTATACTTGATTGATTATTTATTTCAACTCTTAAGAGGTCTGAAAGATATTCATTGAAAATTTCATTAGATATATCTATTTTTCTGAAAGTTATGAGGAAACAAAATTGGTAGGTGGATTTTTTTTTTTTACTTTAAAAAGATTTTTTATTCTGTACAACAGGATGAATCTGATCAAAATGACAATTCACTGCCAGATGTGAAACTGTTTGGTGTTTATGATGAAAAAGGTAAGAATTTTTTTAATCTCTTATGGTTTATTATTTTAGTGTGTATTTTTTAAGATATCACCAATTACCAGCCACTGCATAAAAATTGATGTCAGAGTGCTCTCCCCTCTCTACCACAAGTTTTTTTTTCTTTTTTCAACAGTTGATTTCCTCCAAATAGTTAGATAGATTTGTAAACATATATATATATAAACACATATAGGGAAAGTAGGAAACTGTGCATCTGAATGTATTGAATTTAATAAATATTGTATTGAGCCATATTGAACACTTTATATCTGGATTAGTTGTGTCTTGATATTCTGAATTCAATTCCTTTCTGAGCAAGTATTTATCAGTAAGATATTGGAAACTATATCTATTTACATTTCATCCTTCAAAAAACAAAGTGACATTATGAGTAAATAAAAATAACCTTTTTATTGAAACATAATGTAATAGTAGCCCCCCGAAAAGTCGTTGTGGATCTGCATCTGAATGTGCTATGAGCATCCACTGCATAAGATGCAAATAGCCACAATGGTGAATGAAACACGTAAGGAACAAATGGTATAAACTTCATCTTGTGTTTATCATCTTTATCCTATATATACTCTATATACCATAACCAGTAATATTACTGAATACAGTAAAACACCAAGCTGGCAGAACTGTTAGCATACTAGGCAAATTGCTCTACAGCATTTCATTTGTTTTTATGTCCGAGGATGACTTTGTCTTTCATTCGTTTGGGATTGATAAAATTATTAGCAGTTGAACACTGGGGTAGATATAATCGATTTACATTTTCCCCCTAACTTGCTGGCAGAATTGTTACCGCACTGGACAAAATGCTTAGTGGCATTTCGTCCGTTTTATGCCCAGAGTTCAAATTCCACCTAGGTCGACTTTGCCTTTCATCCTTTAGGGGTTGATAAAATAAGTACTGCTTGAACACTAGGGTTGATATAATCGATTTACACCCTCCCTTGAACTTGTTGGCAGTATTGTTAGTGCCGGGAAAAATGCTTAATGGCATTTCGTCCGTTTTACCTTCAGAGTTCAAATTTTGCTGGGGTTAACTTTGCTGTTCATCATTTTAGGGTTGATAAAATAAGTAATACTTGAACACTGGTGTCAATATAATCGATTTACACCCTCCCCCGAACTTGCTGGCCTTGTGCCAAAATTTGAAACAAAAGATTATCACTGCACCAAACAAGCCACTTAGCAGCATATATCATCTTCAAATTCCATCAAGGTACACTTTGCCTTTTGGGCGGAATCAATAAAATAAGTACCAGTGAAGTACTGAAGTTGATGTAATCAACTTAACCCCTTCCTGAAACTGCTGTCCTTGTGCCAAAATTTTAAACCAATATTACTAAATATAGAAGTAACCACACTAGTTTACTGGAAGCAGACTGATTGGTAAAATTCTATGTGGAGCTATAAATTCACCAGTAGTAATCATACATTTAACTCTAGCATTTAAACCAGCTATATTCAGCTAAAACATTCTACCTGTTTTATGTTCAAACTGGCCAGATTTGGCCTCTGACACTAACCCTACAATGTCATTCAAAAAATTCAGTTACCTCATCAAAATCTTGAAGCTACAAAACAAGGCATGATTAACTCCAAATAATGTGAATAAATAAGCATTCCGTTTAACAGAATAATCTGAATGCTAAAGGGTTAATTATACCCATCAGAAATGTTATATTGAAACTACTTCCTTTTCAAATTATTTATTTTTTTCAGGTGAATATAGGGCATCTTTCTTTTTCGATCCCTATGCACATCAAGGTAAAATGAGTGGAACATGGATGGAAATTGGTCGAGGTGAGATTCATTACATTGTTATTGTTTCTAAATTATATTCTTTAATAAATTTATCTTTTACTTGTTTCAGTCATTAGACTGTGGCCATGCTGGGGCACTACCTTGAAGAATTTTAGTTGAACTGATGAACCCCAGAACTTTTTCTCTTTTTTTTAAAGCCTGGTGCTTATTCTATTGGTCTCTCTTGCTGAACTGCTAAATTGTGAGGAAGTAAACACCAGCACCGGTTGTCTGTTGGTGGTGGGGGCAAACACAGACATATAGACACACGATGGACTTCTTTCAGTTTCTGTCTACCAAATCCACTCACAAGGCTTTGGTTGGCTTGAGGCTATAGTAAAAGACACTTGCCCAAGGTGCTACACCTTGGGACTGAACCCAGTACTATGCGGTTGAGAAGCAAACTTCTTACCATGGAACCGAGATGATAAAAAAAAAAAAATTAATGTTCTCAGTGGATACCTTTTTTTTTTAACCCTTCCTCAATACGAACCTTAAGAAGTCTACTAGTAAATGTGACCTAGTTATTGTTATCAACAATGATCTGCACTGGGCTCATCACATTCTTAAAATTGTCAAAAGGGCTAAAGATGTTTCAGTATCACTCAGTAAAACGGTAGTTAGCTGCTTGCCACTTATCTATGGCTGTGGTACATCCACATTCAGTTTATATCTCCAGTCTGGAACCCCATTTCGTCCAGTATAGGAATCAGTTTAGAAGTTGTCCAGAGATATGCAATGAGACAAATACACTCTGTCAATCACAATATCTTGAATGTTATTAATGCTCAATGTGTCGTGGCCCATGTATTATTATGCTTCATGTGTTGCAGTCTGCATGTTGTAATATATGTGTTGTGCAAACCTGTTTTAAGTTATAATAATTCCTCTAGACATTAAATTTAATCAATAAATTAATTAGTTTATCTTTAATTTTTCAGAGCGAAGTGATTTACATGACCTGAAACCATTTTCTTATTTGGTGCTAAACCTTCACAAACCACTTGTGCCCAGTATACCAACTCTTATGACACTTCAGGAAGTCCATATGTTGTTCTCAGAGGTATTGACAGTTTATCTTTAACCCAGCCCTTTATTCTAATATCAGTTCATTACTCAGTTCACTTGCAGGTGCTGTCAAGAGATTGATTCATCTAACCCATGTTGGCATGGCTTAGACGGTTTGACCAGAGCTGACAAGCAGGAGACCTGCACCAGGTTCCTGTCTGATTTGGCCTGGTTTCTACGGCTGGGTGCCCTTCCTAATGCCAACCACTTTACAGAGTGTGCTGTGTGCTTTTTACATGCCATCATTGATTGGTTTGTTATATTCAGCATTGACCCTTCATTCAAGTGTGTGTGTTTTAGTGTGGATACAGCGTAGCTAAGAAGTTCACTTTGCAACCACGTGGTCCCACAAAATCATTTGCCTCGGGTCAAACCAAATCTTGAGTGAAATTGGGTTGACAGAAACTGTGTGGAAACCCATCAAATGTATTGTACCTATAATCCAGAAGTACTTTTTTTGTCACACACTGCATCATGCTGATTCTGCCTAAGGATTACGTTAAGGATATGAATGTCTGTGGAATACTCAGCCACTCATTAATTCGATGAGTGGATAATTCATTTGAGTGACTGAATCCTCACTGTCAAAACCAACAGAGATCCATTTACTTACTTATATGTGTGGTGTGAGTAACCATTATTTAACTAAATTATCAATCAGATGTATGCTTTGCCTCCATTTTGTTTTACCTTATGACTGCAACCACTGTTTTTGTGTGATAGATAAGGACATATCTGCTTAGTGTCTGTCCCTCTAGGACAGTGGTTCTCAACCAAAGGCCATATGACCCCCTTGTGGTCCATATAAGATTTGTGGGGAAAGAGTGGTCCACACAAGAAAAATAGTAAATTGGGTCCACAGTTGTAATTTATGAGTCCATGAAAAAATTTTGCTTTAGATGTATTCATTGCAAGAAGCAGCTATGTTTCTTTGTCTGACATTTTACATAATACAACCTACATAAGTAATTGTGTGATCAACAAAATATGAATTTTGAAAGAAGTATCTATGAAACTAGTTTTTAAACAGAAATGGCTATAGGGGTCCACCAGAATAAAATAGTAATAAAGTGGTTGTGAACCACTGCTCTAGATGGGATCTGAGTTTTAAAAAAAATTATCTTGTTCTTAGAAATGAAACCGTTAATAATGATAATGATATTTGTCATATTTCCTTGATAAATTCATTCTGTTTTATTCCAGTTTGGTCACGGTCTACAACAAATGTTAACTACAGTTCCATACAGTGAGATAGCAGGTCAAAGAAATGTGGAATGGGATGCACTCCACGTCTGCTCCAGTTTCATGACTATGTGGTTATCTGATGCACGTACCCTGAAAAGTTTAACATCTCACTATCAGACAGGCGAACCTATGCCTGATGAAATGGTGGACACACTTCTTAAAGGTTTTCTTTATTTATATCTTTGGTTTTTGTGTGAGAGTAGTGGGGGCTGTGTGTATTTGCATGTATAAAGGCGTGATGGGCTTTAAGATGAAAATATTCAACTATTAATTTTCTCATACATATTGTGCTTCTTTCAATTTCCCTAACCAAACATACTCACAAAGCTTTAGTTGGCCTGGGGCTTCAGTAGAAGACATTTGAGGGTTAAACTGAAAACCATGAGGTTGTAAAGCAAACTCCTTAATCATATGTTTATGCCTCTGCCTGTCTGTATTTAGTCATTTTTCCATATTTGCATGGTGGACTAATTTTAACTTGCTTTTCTCACATTATAAATTTGAGCAGAAGCTGTCTGGGTTTTCTTCAGGTGGTTGTTATTCTTATTGTTAACCACTCAACAATGAAGTACAAGCACAACCTGATTTTGTCAGTTAAGTAAACTGGAGCACACTACAGTTATACACTTATGTACCATGCCCATGAATACAACACAATAATTGTCATAAAATTTGAATTCATAACTATATGATCAATAGAGCTGCACATTCATTTTTCCTACTGATATCAATGATTAATGATACAATAGACTGCAGTATTTTTTATTTTTTTTTATTTGAAGCAGTGTATCATCATTTCATTTAATTGTTTTCCATGTTGGCATGGGTTGGGCGGTTTGACAGGACCTGGCAAGGTCAGAGGCTGCACCAGGCTCCATTATCTGTTCTGGCATGGTTCTTATGGCTAGATGCCCTTCCAAATGCCAACCATTTTAGAGTGTACTGAGTGCTTTTTATGTAACACCAGCACCAGTGCTTTTTACATGACATCACCATTAGTATCAATTCTGACGTGAAGAACAGGTTTTCTTGAATATAGCAAGGCATCAGGTGTCTTGGCCCTTTGTCAAGGTGCCAGGAGATGTATGGTTGTGTATATCAATCCCAGCACATGACTGGTACTTGCTTTATTAACCATCAATTCATGGAAGTCAAACCTGACATGGGCAAGATTTGAATTCAGAATGTAATCAAAATGAGCAAGTCTGCCACTCTACTGAGTCTGTCATCCAGCATTCTTTGTAATGATAAAGTTCAATGAATTATACAATTATATTGTGGTTGCTGTTGTTTAGCCCCAGGTCATTCCTAGTCTAATAAATCTATGATAGAAGGCATTCCACCCAAGGCCCTCCTGCTTTTTTGTCTATCTTGCTTTGCATTGACCATTGTACTCCTCTTTTACCAAGATGGATCTAATTTCAAGGAAGTTTGAATGTTATTTCTAGCAGGTCAACATCCCCATTTTGGTTCAGATTAAGTTATATATTTTCTAGCAGTTTGTCCATTTAATTATCAGTATTAATTATATTATCTAATTAAGGCAGTGAGCTGGCAGAATCATTAGTTCACTGGGCAAAGTGCTTAGCAAATTTTCACCCCTCTTTATTTTCTGAGCTTAAATTCTGCTAAGGTTGACTTTGCATTTCATCCTTTTGGGGTCTATAAAATAAGTACCAGTTGAACACGGTGGTCAATGTAATTGACTTAGTTCCTTCTCTGATATCCTTGCCTTGTGCCAAAATTTGAAACTAATATTAATTATTTAATTTGATTCTATTTCTGATATGGCTTTTTATAAAATTTGTTATTGTCAGGTCAGAAACACATGATTGGATTTGATATGATGCGACAGCTCTACCTTAGTGCATTAGACATGGAATTATATATCAGGTAAGTACTCTGTTTCTCTGCTTATGTGGTGCCAATGATATCAACAAAATAATGGTGCTAATGATATTGGCAAACTCAGTGCCAATGATATCAGCCAAGTGATGGGGCTAATGATATCAGTAAAGTCATGGTACCAATGATATTGGCGAATTGACAGTGCTAATGATATCGGCAAACTGACCAGTTCCCTACAAATCCTTCATTTTAATATTCATTTCTTTCACAGATACATGAAGGTGTATGACCTAATGGTTAGCATGTTGTACTTGTGGTTTTGCTTCCCAGATTGAATGGTGCATTATATTCTTGAGCTAAACAATTCGTCTTGCTCCAGTTCACTTAGCTGTAAACTCTGCAACAGACTTACCTAATTCAGGGGGCACAGTCACTTGTACAAGATGGAAAACATGTAACTGGCCTTATGGTCCTCGGGCTCAAGACAATATTTACTTACATAAACACACAGACATGAAATTGTGTGCAGTTGATGTAAAATAGCTTAGCTTCAATTTACTCCTTCTCTTCATGTCTTTAATCATATAGTGGTCTTTGCAATGATGGTTTTGGGCATGGCAATAATAATGGTGAATAGCATGCCTAACAAAAAAATACCTTAAATTCTTTTAGGAGTAAGCCTTGTCTCATGTGGCCTGCTTCTTGAGAAATGCTGTTCAACCCTGAGATAGGAAATAGGAAGTTTGGGAACTTGCTGAGATCTTGTTTTTATGTTCATCCTTTTTCAAAATCCACAAGTTAAAATTGGGATGTGTTTTGGAGGTTAAAGTGTCCCAGAAGTACAGTAGTTACAGTAATTGATACCTAGAAAAACAGTAATTAGAACAAATGTATCAAAAAGCAATTTCTTATATAAAGACAAGGGTTATGCATTTTGTAGGAGTGAAGAGTAAGTAGTCAGTCGAATGAAAACCAGTATATTACTGGTACTTATTTCACTAGAGAAATGAAAGACTAAACCAAACATCAGCAAAATTTGAACATCAAATGTAGTTTGAAACAGGCTTCCTGCCATCTCCATAACTCCAATATCATTAAAACTTTAAGTTATATATTATGCGAGTGGTATTCATTTTCATCTCATATCAATCCTTTTTTTCTCTATTATTTTTTCATGAAATTCCAGCAAAGAACACTGGCATGATATAATGAATCGCATCTGGGATGAATACATGTTACTACCTCTCAGTGACGATGATGCCCATCCTTGCTCTTTCACCCATATTTTCTCTGATCAACATCCAGCAGCTTATTACTCTCATAAGTGGTCTGAAGTAAGTTGCAACCTAATTTTTTATTTTTTGACATTACATTAACTTTATTTCAAATCTTGATTTAAAAAGATGGAACAGAAAGAAAATAAAAAATAAAAAATTAAAGAAAATGGATTCGGGGGTGATGGGCCACATGTCCTAGAACAAGTGGGGTGCTCAGCTGCACCCCACAGTAATGACTGCAATGGCGTTGCTGTGGAGAATGGCCAGTGACACTCACTGCAGTAGCCACTCCACCTCGCAGGGTTCATTTCTCCGACGGGCTGCTGCTGTCCCTATTTTGCAGAGGACATTTTGCCTACAGATGTTCAGTCCAAATATCAAGCTACATCAATCTCACCAGTGTGGGAGAGCAGCATGCAATGGTCAAAGACATTACTCCTCCCCATCATTTGGCTAATTTATATGAAAAAAATAAATCTACTCAGGGATAGAAAAATTTTATCCTGGTACACATTATTCAGCTAAAGAAGTTGAGGCAATATATAACTGTGACGTTGCAGTGGAATGCCTAGACTGAGATCTGAACTCATGACTCTTTTATTCAGTTGTTTGATATCTAAACATCTCAGCTATTTCATTTTGGTGCAAAATTTGGTAATAGCATTCCCTAATAATAAGAGTTACATTGTTAACAGCTGGGTCAATTCCAAGAGTAACTTACTTGAATCTTTTCAAGATTTTTTGCTTCAATTTTCACACTTTCATCATAATGCAACATCCACTTTCTCAGGATGGCATGTGTTGGAAGGTTTGACATGGTCTGACTAGTTGGAGTACTGTGTCATGCATCAATGTCTACTTTTGGCATGGTTTCTATGGCTAGATTCCCTTCTTAACACCAACAGAAGCTAAATTTAAATCTCTCCTTTCAGATGATAGCAGCTGACATCTTTGCTGCTTTTGAAGAAGTTGGTCTGGAACAGACAGAGCTTGTATCAGCCATTGGAAGACGGTAAGTAACTGTGAAAGATTATCTCTTACAATTAAACTGTAACCCATGAGTTGAGAGCTGAGTACTGGAGGCTCCAGTAATTGAATATCATTTATAGTGATTATAGGCTTACAGTGCAATTTTCAAAATTCATAAAATGTTTGTTGAGATAGGAGACAAATCCTGATACTTTAAGGAGGGGGGGGGGGTCTTCTTCCTCTTAACTGTTCTTTCTTTATTGCCCACAGGGGACTAAACATAGAGGGGACAAACAAAGGAGTTAAGTCGATTACATCGACCCCAGTGCGTAACTGGTACTTAATTTTATCGACCCCGAAAGGATGAAAGGCAAAGTCGACCTTGGCGGAATTTGAACTCAGAACGTAACGGCAGACGAAATACTGCTAAGCATTTCGCCCGGCGTGCTAACGTTTCTCTCAGCTCGCTGCCTTCTTCCTCTTTACTGTTTCTTATTGATGCAAATCTTCAATTGTTTCCCTGGACTGTAGATTTCTTCCCCTCTTACAATTTTATGTTGTAAAACACCAGATAACCATTCCACTCTCGTTGGAGGTAAGTGTTTGAACATTAAAATTGTTGGAAATTTTATAATATGAAGCTCCTTCCATCAACTGAATTTACTGACATCTAAACTCTCTTAAATATTTATATTACTATTTGATTTTTGTTCATAATTAGATACTTTAATTATCGGGTTTAGAATTCAAGTGGGTAGGCAGACATGGACTGAACACAAAAGCTTCCAAGTACCCTTTTTCACTTAATAATAATTAATGAATAATTCCTTAAAGATTTCTGTCATGATAGAATGTCCTGTTCGTTCAGATGGCAGAGAGTGCTGTACTTATGTATTTGGGAAAGAAGCATTTACATTTTACCAAACACATTTATTTATGTGATAAACTGTAGAAGTAGCATTGACTGCAGTCCAGAATATGTTTTATCCTATTATTTTTTTTTTTTACTATGATTGATAATTTTTAATTTAAGAAAATCTTTCTTCAAATATTTTGAATATCAGAAATTGTAAAAAAAACTTTATATAATATGGATCAAATATTTCTTTTTCAATCATTTCAGAAGAAAAACATTTATTCTTAATATGCTCTCATTGTGATTATTACTCACATTTCTTTTTATTTACCTATTTAATCCTCCTAAGTGTTTTTTTAAAAAATTTTACTGACCTAATTACTGGCCCAATAACTTTGTTCTTGCTTTTTGTCTTGTTTCCAGATTTCGCGACACATTTCTTGCATTGGGTGGCTCAATATCAGCCAACAAAATTTTCAGAATGTTCCGTGGACGAGATCCATCTCCAGATGTCATCAAGAGAATATGGAAATAGTGTCAACAAGTAGATATTTTAGATTCATAATTATTAACTTCATTTGAGTGAACTCTTTTGTAAATACCAGATATCCGTTACAGACTGCAGATCAGAAGCTTTGTCTGCAAAGATATCTACCATATTTCATAAAAAGAAAAAAAAATACACTCAGAACTGTATTAGAGAGATGCATATAATATATGCATTCTTTTTGGGAATAGGGGCCCTCATTCTCATAAAGCTATAAATAATAGTTTGTAATACCAAGTCGAAAAGTATTTTTTTTTTTGCTATCCAAACAGGATTTTCAACCCAATATTTACAAATTCTTATTCTAACCTTAATGTAGCCCTTGAGAGCCTCTATTCCAAAAAAGAATTATTTCATGTTTTCTTGGAAGTTTATATATGCCATTACATATATGTAATGGCACAAAGCCATAAATTTAGGGTAAAGCTTAGATACATAGTTGATTAATGTTGAGCAAACAGTACATGCCAAAAAACTCTAGCAGGATTTCTTCTCAAAAATGACCAAATTTCCTCAAGGTATTTTACAGGTTCTGCTAATCTACTATCTCCTAATGACTGTTCTATATCTAGTTTTTCATCCCAATTTGCAAATGTTTTACATTTGATTACATTAAATATTCTTTGTCTTATTCAGTTAAGTATTGGATATTGGTAATTTATTAGAATGTAATGACTAATGAAGTAAAAAGCAAAATATGATGGCTTATTAGAAACTATGCTAGCATAAATTAAGGTAGGAAGGCTACAACGAACTAAAGAACTAGAGAGTAAAGAGTGCCATTTGCCATTCGACCCTCATTTTTACAAGTCAAATTAGCATCAGGAAAAAAAAACCTTGCAGTATTTGTTCCCGCTCTTTATGTTTTGAGTTCAGATCGCACTGAAGTCAAGATTATTTTTCATTCTTTTAGGGTCAATAAAGTTTCCTGTCAAGTACCAGTGTTGATGGTATCATCTAATTCCATCCCCTCAAAAAAAAAATTGCTGGCCTTGTGTCTAAATTACAAAATCATACATTTATTAAATTTTTCTGTCTGGCTTGAGCAAGACTTGAAGGCAGTGTGTCACAGCTGGACGCCCCTTACAAATAACATTTTGAGCTAAGTTTGGGTTAAATTTCGGGATGATTAAAATTAGAATATAGAGCATCCAGCCCACTCAGTAGAGTTGTTGGTGTTAGGTAGAGCATCCAACTGTAAAAACTGTGCCAAAACAGACAGTGGAGCTTGGTGCAGTCCTCTGGCTTGCCAACTCCTGTCAAGTCATTCAATCCATGCCAGCATGGAAAACTGATACCCACCCCCTACACAACCACTTATGTATAAGTGATGGGAAATGTGCATTTAGCAGTGATATACAGATATTGTAGTGGAGGCGCAATGGCCCAGTGGTTAGGGCAGCGGACTCGTGGTCATAGGATCGCAGTTTCGATTCCCAGACTGGGCGTTGAGTGTTTATTGAGCGAAAACACTTAAAGCTTCACGAGGCTCCGGCAGGGTATGGTGACGAACCCTGCTGTACTCTTTCACCACAACTTTCTCTCACTCTTACTTCCTGTTTCAGTTGTGCCTGTAATTCAAAGGGTCAGCCTTGTCACACTGTGTCACGCTGAATATCTCAGAGAACTACGTTAAGGGTACACGTGTCTGTGAAATGCTCAGCCACTTGCACATTAATTTCACAAGCAGGCTGTTCAGTCGTAAATGACGGAGTGCCAACAACAAACAGATATTGTTTCCAAATGAGGCAGAAGGCAATTTTGAGGGGTGGCATTAGCCAAATATTTCAACCCCCAGATGGATGAAAAGCAAAGTTGATCTTAGAATGTAAAGAGCTGATACAAAAAGCACAAAACATTTTTCTGATACTGTAACAATTTTACCAATCCACTGTTCTAGTGATATACATCAAAATCTTAAATATTAAAACGTCTTGTCTCTTATCTATAATTTGAATAATCCTAATTTATTAGGCACATAAATTAAGATACTAGCTGGTACTTTATCACTAGAGAAGTCCCCACACTCCCATACAAAGAAGTGTGTGACTGTGTGGGGTTTTGTACTGTTACATATTGTAGATGTCTCCAGGTGGGTAGCTGTTTGAGGTAGGGGAGAAGAACCTGAATGATATAGTTTCATAAAAGCAAAAACAGTTGAGTGGGGGTTACTAGAGAGAAATTCTTTTATCTATCAATTTGCTTTTATATATGTCTCAGGAAAGGGTTGATACGGTAGTCTGCTTAAAAGAGAGTTATTCAATTAATATTTATAAATAACTACATTAAAAAAAGCTATATGCAAACACACATCCATCTGCAGAATCTTGCCTGTGTATTTTTGACTTCTGCCCTTATCTCCTGCCTTTGCTCTATCTATGTGTGTGAAGAAAGGGAAATAAAATATAAGCAGGTCATTGTAAAGAAAAAAATGAAAACACAAACCTTTTTGTATTGTGTTGAATGAGTTTCTCATTGACTTTTATGTGGTTATGGTTTAAGAACTGAAATTAACCTCTTCTGATAACATATGTATAGTACAGATATTATTTAAGGCAAATGACTAGACATTTTTTTCAGGTATCCTTGTTAATTTAATTGCGTTCTGAAATATCTGATTCAACACAATATGGAAATATTTCAAAACTATACCTTATAAAACACACTAACGTACTGTCACATAAGTTGACTCCAGTTGTTTGGAGTTTATTTTGGAGTGAATTAGGATGTATTTCTTCCATTTCTTTTTATTAGAATATATGGTACAAGACTTAAGACAGTAGATTTTGAAATTAGAAGAAAAGAAAAATGTATATGGCAGCAACTATTGTGATTAGTGGACAATTAAATTAATGAGTTTGTTAAAATATATCATTGATGTTTTTGTTATTGATTCGTAAAAAAAAAAAATTGAAGAATGTCATTTCATATTAATTATTATTAGATAAAATAAATTGCTTCGTTAAATTTAATTATGAAGGTGGCAAGCTGGCAGAACTGTTAGCACGCCAGATAAAATGCGGTCAGGCATTTTGTCTGTCTTTGTTTTGAGCTTAAATTTATCCAAGGGATCGATGTAATTGACTTCCCCTACCCCTCAAAAACTGCTGACCCTGTGCCAAAATTTGAAACCATTGAGTTTAATTATATAAACTCATTTTTTCATGTTTATTAGAAAGCAGATGTCATCCATCATTACTGGACTCAATATTCTACTTGGACACACACACACAAAAGCCAGCCATGGCCATCACTTGCCACCAATTAGGATTTAGTTGTATGTAGTAGGGTTTCTCTAATTCTTTGAGGTGCTTATGTAGTTGTAAGCAGACATAGACACCCTGTTGGCCCTCCCACTCCAGACTCGATAGAATATCAAGACACTGAGGGCTGGAAAGAAAGAGTGGCTCCAGTAATTTGCTGGTGTTTACTTTCAGTAAAGTAGACTGGAGCAATGTAAAAAAGTATCTTGCTCAAGGACACAGCTCAGGAATTGAACCCACAACTTCATTAGAGAAATGTTAAGCTATAATGGGTGTAAAGAAAACTTGTAAGAAAAGCCCAACATTACTTTGCATGATTAAAGGACAAAAGAATTTTGAACTTCAAGAGATACAATCTCATTTGATGAGCATAGTTTTATCCTATTACTCTTTTACTTGTTTCAGTCATTTGACTGTGGCCATGCTGGAGCACCGCCTTTAGTCGAGGAAACCGACCCCAGGACTTGTTCTATGTAAGCCTAACACTTATTCTATCGGTCTCTTTTGCCAAACCGCTAAGTTACGGGGATGTAAACACACCACCATCGGTTGTCAAGCGATGTTGGTGGGACAAACAGACACACATACATACATATATACGATGAGCTTCTTTCAGTTTTCGTCTACCAAATCCATTCACGAGGCTATAATAGAAGACACTTGCCCAAGGTGCCACGCAGTGGGAATGAACCCGGAACCATGTGGTTGGTAAGCAAGCTACTTGTCACAAAAAAAAAAGTTAATTTTGTAATTGAACTTAGATTTTTTTAATTATTGATTGATACACCTCTGGAAAATATTGCTGTTCATTTTTAAATAATTCTGTATGACTATATAGTAATTCTCCAAATTGGTTCCTCTGATGTACACAGGAAAATTTCAGTCTTGTACTGCAAACTAATGAAACAGCAATTACACAATGAAATATGTGTCTATGGTACTACATCCTTTTCCATTGGTTTCTATTTCTGGCAAGTTAATAGTTTCATATCCCCACTCCCTATAGATTAACATTGTAAGTACAGCATCCTAAACACAGAAATCAAAAACTTGGTAATAACTGCAATAAGTTGACCTCTTGCTCTTCATAACACACCATTATAATCATTTCTTACACAAATTACAGTAAAAATAGATTTAGTCAATGAAATCAACACCGATATATTAGTAACTATATAGTACTTGTTACTGAAGGCAAGTTTGTGTGGTTAAGGAGTTCATTAACCTACAATGTTGTTTTCAATTTAGTCCAAATGTATGGCACCTTGAGCTAACGTCTTCTATAGCCTTGGGCTGACTAAAGCTTGGTAGGTTTGGTAGAATGAAATAAAGCTTCTCTGAAGATCATGAAATATAAGAGGTGGTGTTGTCACTTCTATCAAGAAATCCTCTGCTGGCTAAGAAATCCCTTACTTGAAAAACAGGTGTGGATTAGCGACAAGAAGGGCCTATATTCATCTAACTGATGCTAGCATGGAAAAATGGTAAAAACCAAACGAATGAGGGTAAAGCAATACTCAGCTATATTTCAACATTGACACTTATTTACCAATCATAGGATGTTAGAAAGATAATATTTGGCATTTAGTCTGGCAATCTGACATTGTTTTATATGTGAATAAATTTTTTTTACACAGACAGAAGGTCACAAAGGTGTATAATCAAATGAGCTCCATTATTTAACTTACTTTATTGATACGGACAAGCCAAAGTCAACCTTGAGGGATTTGGACGAGGAATAGCAGTGTCCTTAAACATTTTGGAGTAGTAAGTTATTGTTCCTACACCTCATGACACCAGTGAAATTGGCAAAAGGATGAGAGGTCTGTTACCAAATATACATTTGTTTGCACTAGAAACATCAAATGATCAAAAACAACTCACCGTCTCTCTGACAACCAAACACTCAAATGTCTAAAATGTTTTTTCTATTCATCTTTTAGCCAGATGAAATGATAGTGCACCTTTGACCCCTTATAAAGTCTCTGAAACTGATCAGAAGGCATCCATACACCAAAGACCTGGTCTAAATGCTTGCAATAGAGTCTACAAAAAGGTATAAAAACATGGTAGTGTTAAATTAGATGACAGGATTTTGCCAGGGCATTTGGTTGAACATTCTTACAAATCTGCCAATCGACTGCCTTGGACTGGTACTTATTTACTAACCATGCAAAGTTGACTTCAATAGGATTTGAACTCAATGTGGTAGGATTCAGAACAAATACTGCAAAGCATTCTAACTCATGTTCTGACGACTGCCAATTCGCCCAGCTTATATTTAATTGTTTAGCCGTCAGTAGAACCTCCAACTGCAGAAACATTAACTGAATACTATGTACATGTTCAAAATTATTTTATATAAATGCTAAGAAATGTTTTACTATAGACATTTAGAATTTTTAGTCAGTCAATAAAAATTATCTCCCTTCTATTTCGTTTGTTGAATGTCCGTTCCTTCCACCACCATCCCCAATTCGGACGGAGTTATTTGAAGCAAGATTTTTAACAAGATGCTCCGACTGTCATCAAATCTTAGCGTTTTTTTAAAAAAATCATTATCTACTTAGGATTCTGTGCTTCAGAGGTCTTTATAAGCACAGAGCCACAGGTTATAATGCCTGGAATATAATTCACACACACAGACACAAACAACAGGCTTTCTCAATTTCTGCCCACCAAATTCCTTGACAAAACATTGCTTGGCACAAGGCTATAGGATAACATACTTAGCCAAAGTGTTGCACAGTAGGACTGAACCTGAAACCACGTGGCTGCAAAGAAAACTTCTTAAGCACACAACCATGCTTGCATCTATTCCATATTTTTAAGCGCAGTGTGTGAACAATAGTGATCAGGCAGAATCGTTAGCATGCTAGGCAAATTGCATAGTGGCACTTCATCTATATGTTCTGAGTTCATTTAAATTCCACCAAGGTCAACTTTGCCTTTCATCATTTCAGAGTCGATAAAATAAGTACCAGCCGAGCAAAGGGGGTTGATGTAATCGACTTATCCCTCCCCTGAAATTGCTGGCCTTGTGTTAAAATTTGAAACCAATAAGTGAACAATAGCATTGATTCCATAGTTTCCAACAGCTCAGTCACTGGTTCATTGCACTCCTCATGGCAAGAGTGACAAGGGAGTATCTCTAAATTGATAAAGAGCAAATATCACAAAGGACTTCATTTGAAGAGCATCAGTCCTTTGGTTTTCATACAAATATTTACATCTTTTGGCAAATGATATTCAACAGGCAACTACAGTTTTCCCCAACCAAATTCCACTCGTAGTATTGTTCAACCCAAGACTATGGTACAGGACACTTGGACCATGATCACTACAAACGTTGGAGCCAACGACAGAGTCTATGTGGAGGTATTTGGCTAGCTAAAAACAACAGTTAAATCTCACTCAAAACAAGCCATACAGTCTCAAAAATGGAAAGACACATTAGATAATATAAGCCTAAAAAGATAGGATGGCTTTTTTCATAGGTCAGCTTGATTAGGGCTGATACAGAACTAGACAAAAAGGACATTGTTTCCAGTGAATTTTGTACATCTACATTTCACCACTCTTATCAGGAAATTGTAAAAGGAAATGTAAACCAAACAAATAATAGTTACTTTTTATTTTCATTAGAAAAAATAGAAAAATGTAATGTTGCATTCCTTAACAACACCACTGTTCTTTATCAACTTGTTGCGCTGAGTTCTTTCAACTGATGTTTTTCAAAATTTTTTACTCGCCAACTTTCCATCTCTATTAAATTCATGGCATTAAAATATTTACCCAAGTTCTTCAAATCATTGTTACCATTCGTTTGCCATTGAACTCGGGCACAATTCTCATCTACAGACATCTGCAATGAGGGGGGAAAAGAAAAAAAATACAAACAAAAGCTATGACTTATGAAGATTTTGCTGGTAAATAAAAATGCGCACATTATGAAAAATATGAGGTTTTTTTCATGTATTCAATGTTCATTTTTCCATGTAACCATGGACTGGATGAGAACTAATTTCAGGTAGATTTAATGACCTGATGCCCTTTGTCTTGAACTCTTACCTGTTTTTCAAGTATCTTCTTTTTGACTTATTTCAGTCACTGGACTGCAGCCATGCTGGGGTACAGCCTTAAAGTGCTGAAGAAATTGACCCCCCCCCCCATTACTTATGCCATCAATCTTTTGCTTATAGGGATGTAAACAAACCAACACCTGTTGTCAAACACTGGTGAAGAAGAAACAAACTAAAGAAACACACACAATGGGCTTCTTTTAGATTCCATCAACCAAATCTACTTACAAAACTTTAGTTGGCTAGGGGCCACAATAGAAAACAGTTACTTGCCCAAGGTGCTGCACCGAGACAGAACTCAAGCCACATCTGGGATCTTTTTTATTCAACAAGTACGCAAAGGAATGGAGTAACCAGTCATAACACCAACATGGAATGTAAACATCAACACCACTTCATTCTGGTTGTAACAAACGAAACTGGAATATCAGCAGTTGTGCACATTTGCATGTGTGCATGCACACACACACACACAGTGATAAACTTCCTACAGTTTCCATTGACCAAATTTACATAAGGCATTATTTAGCATGGAAACTATAGAAGCACACTTACTAATGACAACATTTCTACTTGAAAAAGCGAAATCTTTCCTGAAATATTATAGGATCATTAAAACAACCTATATTAAATAAAACAGTATATGCACAGCATGGGATTGAACCTAAAACCACAATTTTGAAGCTAACTTCTTAACCACAGTCATGCCTATGTAATATTTCAGTATATCAAACTGTTATATAGACATGCCCTTGGACAAGGTTTATTATCCATTTTGTCTTTCAAAGCACAACCTGCACACCAAAGCTCCAAGGACAAGAGAGCATATATACTGTTACTTTAGCAAGGGACAAGTTCCAGAATTTTATCAAAACTACCATCCCCTTGCTGTAGCTGTCACCCCTCCCCACATTATAATTTCCCTCACTCATCTGAATACTTTTTCCTAAAATCATTCTTCTTCAAATTTGTTCCTGCTTCTACTCCTTCCCTATCAATATTTTGTCTCAACACTGTTGTTCTACACACAGAAAGGAAAACAAAGGAAAAAAACCCATCTCTTATATTAGGTGGCTAATAACATTTTTATTTGAAAAGGACAAATCTTTCCTGAAATATAGGATCATTAAAACAACCTATATTAAATAAAACTGTACAATGAAAGTAAACAAACAGTTTGTTTTAGAAGTGATGAGATGTATTGAAAGATAGAGAAATAATTTCTTTTTATTCTCAAACGCGTGATAATGCTAATAAATAGTGTGATCAGGATAAATTATCCATACATTGCAGAAAAATACGCTACTGGCCAGCTATGAGACTCAAACTCACATCCTGTGATTACGCGTCAAGTGCTTTACCATTAAGCTAAACTGCTCAGTAACGAATTCTTCTGCAATTTTAGAACTTATAAATTTAGCTTCATAAGACGCTAATGTTAAATTCAACTTACGATGAAAGTAAACAAACAAAGTTTGTTTTAGAAGTGATGAGATGTATTGAAAGATAGAGAAATAATTTCTTTTTATTCTCAACATATTTCGAACATATCATTTAAAAACATACTGCAATGCTTGAAGCAAATTACAATACAAAGACAAAAAAAAAAAAAATTCTATTACCTTGCACAGGAAATGAAACAGATTTTCACAGATGGACTCATATTCTGGTAGTGGTAACACATGCAGGTCAGTTATTTGTATAGACTTGCTTTCCCATGTGGAGTATATGTAATGGTAGAACATATATCCAACCAATGGTCCTGTGCTTGGTCTGTTGACTGCAAGAAAATCACAATGACAACTCAAACAATGAGCATGCGAATATATATATATACTTTACTATCATTAAAGCTGCAAATACATCACAAAAAACTGCTACTCAGAGTTTCATGTTCCTGTTTGTCAGACAATTTAGATTGAGAATTTTTGCAGCTTTGCTATATATATATATATATATATATATATATATATATATATAT
>NC_068989.1:48380009-48382840 GCF_001194135.2 Octopus bimaculoides | reverse complement strand
AGAGACAAGAAGGCAACACTGAACAAAAATCTTACCTTTTGAAGGATCTTTATGATTCCATTCAGCAACGAGGATATTAGATAAGTTCTCTCCATTGAAGCAGTAGGTTTTTAGATCTAAAATAAAGTAGACATAAAAATATAACCATTAGTTGGCTTGTTTCCTCTTCAAGTACTGTTACAATACAAACATCATCATCATCATTTAATATATGTTGTCCATGCTGGCATGGGTTGGAAAGTTTGAGCACGGCTGATTTGGCATGGTTTCTATGGCTGGATGCCCTTCCTAACACCAACTACTCCAAGAATGTAATGGGTGCTTTTACGTGCCAGTTGCATGACACCAGTATCTGTCATGACTATGATTTCACTTCACTTAACGCTTTCAATACTAACCTGGCTGAAACCACCTCTGGCCCTGAAGTACAAATGTTTTGCTTTCATAAGTTCTGAATTAAAATCTTTCACCAAACTTTAGTCATGATTTATGTTCCTAACACTAGCTTAATGGTAACTAAGTTATTTTACTAAATTCTTTGTTATATTTAAAATTAATTGAAAGAAACACAGAGCATCTCAAAATAAATACGGTAATGAAAGGGTTAATGGGTTTTCTCAAGCACAGCATATTGCCAAAGGTCTTGGTCATTTGTCATTGCCTCGATGTCATGCCACCAGCACAGATGCTGAATAAGCTAAATAATATCTTCATTATAAAACATTAAGGTTCAGTCTTAGTTTCCATCCTCTGTACCTCAATACAATCTTGCGAACTTTCGACCCACCTACTTCTACTCACCTCTTGCCTTGAGGGGTGGAGATCACCAGGACGTCTCATCTCCACTATCTATTTGAAGCTCCTACTGATCTTCCTCTTACTCTCTTACTAAATGCGAGTAACCATCCTACTGTAAAGAACCTCCTCTGTCCACACCCCACCTCTCATTCTTTAACCCCTTGTCCTTTACCATAAAACTGATCTCCTCCTCCTCCTCCTCCTCAGGGTTCATAGTGTTCCAAGCAGCATGGTGACCTCACTAGTAGTGGTGTCATGAAATAAATGCAGCCAGTAAATACTGTAAAGTAATTGGTGTTAGTAAGGTAATAAAGACTGATGATTTCAGTTTTCTTTTGTAGACAACACGGGTAGAGAAGCTTCAATCAAACAACAACTATGTCTCCATAAATTTCAGTTTACACAACATTTTATATATAAACCCAGGGTTTGAGGAAACAGTGCTATCTTGAGCAGTTTCAATTTCCCTCTCAGAGAAGATGTTTAACTCAAAACTTCAGAACTCGAATCTCTTGTCAACAAATGTACTTATTCAATTCTATCAGCTTCACTAAATGCTAAAACAGGTCAGTGAAGAATCTTATGTATTTGAATGATTTTTTAATATTTGCAGGTCGTTAGGTGGTGCAGTGCCCATGGCCTTCACAAACCTTCTTAGACCAGCAAGATTGATGCCATTAAGGTTCCACTTGAATCTTTGCAAGTCAATATCTGCAGATGAGACATCAGTATGAATAGAATTCCAAGAAGGCCAACATTTTGGGAAGGAAAGACTTGGTGTAGTGATTATTACAAGACCTACTGGAGTTAGACAAAACAAGGGTGATGAGAGGAAAAGATGAGTAGGACAGGAATGTTTGTGTGGAGTGAAGAAGAAAGATCCCTATGATAATAGTAGTAGAACAAGCACAGAGGTGACAGTACATCTGTAGGCCAGAGCATGGAGTGCATCTGTAAGTGATTTTGTGCTAATCAGCCAATATAGCCATTTTCATGATTCAGTCTAGAACATGTATGTGTGTATCGCAACAGCACTGTCTTAGATGTGAAAGCAACACCCTACTGTAGGCCTCACTTGAGCTTTGTAGAGTGTCAATAACTGTTGGGTATTGAAGTATATTCCAGCCTTGAAGAGGCTAACTCAAACAGAGCTTACACATCAAATATCAGCAGGTTTTATTTATCTTTTAGTCACAAGAGAAGGCAGTGTCTATGACTTGTTACAGATCCACTGACATTGGTGAAGGGGAAGAAGGCATCCTCAAATTGAAAGCCTGGTCCAGATACATGCAACAGAATGGACTTCAATAAAAGCATCCAAAGTGCCAGGTGGCAAATTTGTAGGTCAAGGCTGGATTTGAGCTTGGAATGTCGAGAACCATAGCAAACACTGCAAGGTGTTGGATCCAACATTCTTACATTTTGGTCAATCCACTATCTCAAAAGGATGAAAGGCAAAAGTAATCTTGGCCACTCTTGAACTTAATTCACAGAGCTTTCTCTCTATGTGGTAGATTATGAAGAATTACAACAAGTGATGAGAAACAGTGAGACAAATCTAACCAATGCCAGCATGGAAAATGTATATGTAAAACAGGGATAATGATGACAATGATGATACATAAATCAGATGAATTTTAACAAATGGAATTAACCATTTTGCATTTAAACCAGCCAAAATATTTATGTTTTATGTTCAAAATGACTTGATCTGGCCTCCCACACCTACCCAACAATGTCATTCTAAAAATAAGCAATCACATCATCAAAATCTCAATGCTTGAGATAATGATTGATTAATTCAAAACAATGAAAATAAATAAGTATTGTATTTGACAGAGTAATCTGAATACTAAAGAGTTAAATTCAGATCACAACAGTCAGAAATTCATACCAGCTGTTTGGTCCAAATACACCACCTTTATGCTTTGGTGACTAGTAAGCAACCAAACAACAAAACAAAATTTTCATGTTTGTAAATATACTAATTATTATTTCACATTCAAGACTGATTGGAGCAAGTTAAGCATTAA